>NW_025942817.1:0-4020 GCF_000764305.2 Hyalella azteca | reverse complement strand
TGAGGGCACTAGTGGCAGAGTTAACTGCATGTTTTGCGAAGATATTTGAGCTGACGGCAGTATATATCATGCATATATGGTACAATATTCTAAGAATTTTTATTCATTCATGGACTTGGTGTACAGTTGAATATACTTCGAGGTCTTTAAAAATAATTGCAAAGCGTATCGCCAGAGAATGCAGAGCACGTCGCACAAGAAATGTTGAGTTTGCCCTTGTGTCGTTTTCTGTGAATATAATTGTGAATATAATGTATTGTCGTTTTCTGTGAATATAATTCACAGAAAACGAAGATTCACACATTTTGTTGCATCAAAGTCACTAATTTGCCGCATCTGGCTTCAGTTGCAGCGGCAAATAACGTTATATTTTTTACTGTAAATAATGAGGAACGTCTTCTTTAGACACACGAAGAACACATTATCTGATGTAGTTGCAGCCTGTGCATTTAAATTTTTTTATATCCATGACAAATATACGGCAGGAAGCTAATTTGTGATGGCATTTGATCCATGTTTAAGTGTGAATCAGCAAGGGAAGTGTGATATATATATAAATATATCATACATAGCTGCATTGGATTGAAACTAATAAAATATTAATCTATAGGTGATTTCCAGTATATATGGTAATAATGATAACTCTCCCCATGTAAATGCGGTTATGCTGAGAGAATAATTGAGTGATAGTTAAAGTTGTCCTGTGAAACAATATTTACATTTGATTCCTGATAACTGATGTATGAGTATCACTTAATTTAATTAGGTTATTTAAGAAAGATTTATCTGGAGCATTTGTTCAGGAGAGCTGACATGGCCTTCCTGGCGTACTGGGCCAGCTGGATGTGGCCTGCGGGGTGCAGCTTGGGGAGCTTTGCTATGTTCCACCAGTCATTATTAATTCTCCTGAGCAGCGTTGAGTTGTCTGCTAATTTTCAACATTATTTTATTGGCGACAACTCTTTTCTGCATGTTTGTTTTTATCTGCAAAGTTTTGTTCTTCAGCTTTGAACGTGGTGCATAGCCTCTAACATTTGAACATGATGCAGAGGTTCTGTACTTTATACGTTATACAGAAGTTCTAAACTTTGAACGTGAGGCTGAGGATCTAAACTGATTTTGAGAAATCTAAAGGGCAGGATTGTAGTCGCCCATCGTGTTATGCATCAGCAAATATGCTCTCAATAAGAAACTGTAAATTATGAAATAACGTATATCGATTCATTTCAAAGTTTTTTATTCTGTACAAAAATTATTTATGTCACCATGCACCGCATCAACAGTCTTGCGTCTCTGCAGCGTTTACAAGCTGTTAGTAACTAGAATATTAAATTTGTCATACATGAAATAAAGGCCATCAGAATGCTCATCAATGAAATATTTGTTTTTTTTAAACAGTTTATATGCATTCATTTAGAAAATCTGGTGGCCAGAGTTCTGGTCTGCATAATTCCTTATAATAGAAAGTTTGCCTTCAGATTTATTGACAAAGGAATATCGACTACGGAATCCTTGCTAATATATTGTTTGCCTATAGTATATTTGTTCCTACAATCTGTGTGCCTGCGCGAGATAATTGAGCTTTCATCACATTTGGAAGTGACGCAGCGTTACATTTTTTATATATTCCTAAACGAGGGATGCTTCACAGTAAATTATTTCTTTACTTTTTATTTAGTAATTATGTTAATTTTCAGTTTCATTAATTTTTTTCGCTCTTTTCGGGATTTTCTTTAACGTTTGGAAGTAATGAGAATGTTCTATTTTATATATTCTTAAACGGAGGGATATTTCACAGTAAATTATTTCTTTACTTTATTCACTATTTCCTGAAACATTTTCTAGACCTGATCAAATTTCTCCAGTAGAAAATGAATGCATGGGACGTTTAACAAAATTTCCACAAGTCCACTCGATTATTTCGATAGCATTCGGCACTGCGGAGTTCGACTAAACCGTCAAAACGTAACGCCGGCTCCAGGCCGTTAATGATAATACAAATCACCGGATGGTTATTTCTATTTTCATCAAGTCAAATAGCTATCTGATTATTTGTATCGGAATCTCAAAATTGTATCTTAATATACATCTGAATAATCTCACGTGGAATATCTGTATACATAAAAATTAATTCCAAAATTATGGAGACTTGAAATGGATAATGCTCATGTTACTGCAGGTAATCTTAATGAATGATGGTGTTGTTACAAGATTCTCATGTTGACAAAATTATTTTGTTACCCATCAAAATTGATTTTTAGGAAAAACATTCTTTTGCCTGTTATACCAGTATTGATCATCATTTTTGCATAATATTACAACTGAAATATCACTTAGAATGAGATTCAATCCATAACATTCTGTATATGTCAACTTTTACATCGTAAACTATATATAATGATATAATACAACAACGATATGTCAATGCATCAACCGGGTTCCGAAGAAATTTACAAGGATATTGGAAATACATTTGTAAAAGCAATGTATCAGTTTTTGGAGCCTAACGGCTAAGTTCATGGAATAATTGAAGTTCCGATCGATTAATTATTTGTAGTGCTTCTAATTACATCGTTTTCTCGAAGCGTGACACATTAGCATCCCCATTAACGATGTCAAGTAAAATGGTCACGTTTAATACCTAGTTATTTCAACCTACTCTCTGCACCACCTGCAGTAATAAAGGTATTACTGCATCCCAACACCTTCATACTTCCTTTTATTTCAAAGGAAGTATTTTCATACTTGCAAGTATTTCTAAGCCGCGATTGTTGTGACCAACTGTCATGGACGCCGCGCTGCTGGTGTCGCTGAAAACGTGTCGTGAGGCGGCGCAGATAATCTGATTTGTCCCGTGCGTCCTACGCTGACGACTACGACATGCTGGAGTTTGCCATCGAACTCGTTTTCTATGAACTCAAACATGACAACGAATAGAAAACGATTTGGAGTAGAAACTTTAATGTTTCATGTTATCAATGAACCCAGTTGAAAGAGATAATTGTTAACATAGGTGATATATTTACGCATTGCAGCGCGGGAAAAAACTTCCAAAGTATGAGTGGGAAAATATTATGAGAAAAATATTTATGAGAAACCATGCATGACTGACGTCTACGGTCGCGACTCGTTAGTCGTGACACTGACACCAGCCTTCAATTTTGATCATTTCTCATTTCTGTACATTATTTCATGTGTGGTACCTAATTTATTCATATTTTTTATTCAATGTATTGTATCGTACACCATTGCACTAGACTAAGAGGCTCCGGAAAAAGTGTATCTTCCATATGCGAGACGAGATTATTTTTTCCTCAAGCGTCGAGCCGAACTCGTGAAAACATGCATTTACCCATGCAAATAATAGTGAATTTGTAACATGACAAAATTAATATTGCATCTCATTTCAACATATTGGCCATAAAATATGTGATACATTGAAAAATCATATAATATTTGAAGGAAAATGGTTTTGGTTTGATTACACGTGTAGAGAAGTTGTTTTGAAAGGTGTATGACACTGAAATAGTTGTATGGTCAAAGCTGAAAGTGGAAACTGAGAATTAGTTTCTTAGCCAGAACCAAATGACCAGTGGCTATAAAGCAGATGAGCGGATCATTAAATCTATCGTTCACAACAGCATCGTGAACAACTCAAATAACAATAAAATTTAACTGCTGATCTACTATAGAAACATAAAAACCCTGAATCTTGTCATGAACATTAACCCTTGCAAAAGAACAGGACCTCTCTAAGAGACCAATGTAGTCTATAAATTTTCTTGCAATAAAGAAGGTTGTAGACTTCTTCCTAATATGGACTAAATCGGGCTCACAACCACGACTCTAAGCCGACGTCTCACCTGCCACCCTCAGTCCGGAGGACCAAGGAATCACTTGAAGGAGGCCCACAACGAGACCAACACTCGCCCGATATTGGAAGAATGCACCAGTATCGTTATGCGGTGCCCCGATCCTATACGACTAGCGATAGCTGAGGCCCTCATCATAGAGGAGAGG
>NW_025942816.1:0-502 GCF_000764305.2 Hyalella azteca | reverse complement strand
ATAATATTGAAACGATTAGGTCCTGGGTTATTACAGGCGCTTGGCTTACATTTATTTTCAAGGTAACCCACCAGTCAGAATCTATATTACAAAGCGTTATATGGCGACAGACACCAGAGAGGCCAGCCTAATGTATGTGCAGGAAATTTGGCCCACAATCCATGAATTTCTTGAAAGTTAACGCTATAAAATCATTACATAGACCAATAAAAATTGCCCAGGTTATGCGGTTAGGGTCATTTATTCATGATTTTTATATCTATTTCTATTTTATTCATTTTCGTAACTTGCTCTAAAATACAGTATATATGCTGTAAATATTTTTAGCAGACCTTTGTTAGCTTAGTTTTAATAGTCTACTTTTTATGCGCCCCTAGGATTTACTTGTATATCCGACCTTTAGAGTGTGAAGATAGCCTACAACATAACACTCGTTTCATACGAGCTCAGTTCGTAGCCCGCGTCAAAACTGCCCACAATATTTCGGTGCGTTGATTTATGT
>NW_025942815.1:0-617 GCF_000764305.2 Hyalella azteca | reverse complement strand
CAGATAACGTGCTAATGGTAACATCGATACTCTGCTTATTGGAGCATTGAAACTATGTATACTAGGGCTCCAGTATAGCCTTTTTGTTCGGAACCTCATCAGAATTAAAGTAAGAATGGGATCCACGACGCCGGGCTACGAAGAATTTGGGGGTACTATAATAAACATGCTTATTCCTGGTATAACATTTATACCTACTACAGCTACTTTCTCCGTTCCAAAATATTTCTGGGCGTCGCTAAACAATCGTTTTAATTCGTGATTGCTTGTTTTGAATGCTGTATCACGATTTAACTTCGCAGTCAAACATCAAATTAATTCAATTTATTTAATTTTTGTGAATTTTGTTGGCTGTGCTAATAAAATTTCATTTTAAAATCATATACCAAACCTTCCAAATGCTCCCAGTAATCTTATTGCCAACAGGTGGAGAGATAGAGAAAAATTATTAATTACAGTTACTCTATCAATTTCAGCTAAACGTGTATTGGATGAAGCTTCAACCCAAATATTCGAATATTTAAAATACATATGTATATGAGCAATTTGAGCATTTTAGATGCCACATGAGAAACAGGCGCTCGGGAAGCTCAGGTTTTCCCTCGTTTGTAGGATGG
>NW_025942814.1:0-745 GCF_000764305.2 Hyalella azteca | reverse complement strand
AGTTTTTAATTATGATCGTATTACGCTAAATTTTCACAAGTGTTCATCGAGATATTCCACTAAAACTAAATCATCTAATTGCTAATAGTTGAGATGAAAGTAGTAACATAACATAACATAGTGATGTCGGCGCTGAAATGTAGGCCTGATGTGGCCTGTCGCCGATTCTTTTCCTTTTCGTGCCTTGTTCATAGAAGATCACAGATCTAAACTCGTGTCATTTGACCGGATCTTTTCATGACTGACGATAGTTTGAAGTAGCTACTAGACTTCCACCGGGTTCGATAAGGAGCTTGGCATTTCAAATCTGAACATATATTTTTCCATAGATTTATCTAGTCTGTTCTTGAACGCGTTCATACTTGGAGCCCCAGGAAACTCCAGGAAATGTCATGCTTTCATCATATTTGATATGCATCAGTGTCATCAAGTTCGAAATGCTCTCGCTGATAAGATAAACTGAGTTAGTCATTCAGTAGAGCCTACATTCAACAATAAGTTTATTGCAAATTTCTTACAGGGAGGACGATTTGTACCTGCCAACTGTGACTTTGTGCGCCGATTATGATGGAACTCTCACAGGAGGCTGGGGTCGAACCCTCAACTCACTGTTCCAATCCTGGATCACTGAACTATTATCATTGCGTCAGACTGTCTTCTGTCTAAATTGCATAATATAAAAGTTTTGTTTTTTAAATATTTATAATATATAATATTTTCATTATTACTCAAAGAAATTTTTAGT
>NW_025942813.1:0-339 GCF_000764305.2 Hyalella azteca | reverse complement strand
CAGGTTACGTAGGGGAGGTACCGCAGTTACCACTGAGTTTTCGTGGTGGAAGGTTGGGTGATGTTGCTGCGCTCCCAATTTGGGCAGGCGCGCTCGTAAATTCCATGTGATGATGGTAATTAAGATTGCTTCTAGAGTGGCACACTGATGTGAAGGCAACAGAACTTACGTAACGCATACATTTTTTTATAATTTTTCATTTCTCGATGCGTCCTTAATGTGTCGGAATATACTGCGTTTACCCTAGTTAGTTGAAGATTTGTCTCTTAAGTTAAAAGCAATGAACTAAACTCCATTTTATTATTTATTTAATAAATATGGAATTCTATATAGGTAATA
>NW_025942812.1:0-1475 GCF_000764305.2 Hyalella azteca | reverse complement strand
AATAGCTCCTACACCAATGATTTAAGCCCATACCATCACTTCTTACAAATGCCGTAAGCCACAGGGTCTGCAGACCGCACCAGACTGCCGTAAATGGGAACGGCCCTGCACCGGACTGTCGCATCACCTTACCCACTTCGCAGGTGTAAGCCCAGCCCTGGCGCTCACCAGCATCTTCTTCCTCCACACTTACCCCCTTCTTTCCACCTTTCCACGAAAGGGTTAGGTTCGGTAACTTTGGTTAGGTTAGGTTAGGTTAGAATTCTTTCGCGAGCTGGTACCGAAAGGAGGGGGAGCAGGGGGTAAGCGTGGAGGTTTAGCCTCCAGAAGAACGGACAGGCTGGGGAGGTAGCAGTGTACTGATAGCACTGTGGCGCAGGGCGTTCTTTATCTAAAGTGGGGAAGGGGCTAGGCTGCATGGAATAGAAATATTTTGGGGTTTAGCGTGTGGGTTACGACCATTGTTTTGGCGGCTTGCAGCTCATTGGCTCGCTGGTTTATATCCATGAAGGGATTTAGTCCCCGTGGCTTTCAGCAAGTAATCATGTTGGCTAATTTGCTCTGCAGCATGCTTGTGCACGGAGTGAAGTATGAACATTATGCTGGTATTGGACAATACTGGGCTATTTCAGTTGTCCTGGAGACACAATAGATCATTTCATATCAAGCTGTACTACTGACCCAAGAGCACTATTCATGAGTGTAGTGACTGACTGACTGCACTGGGACTTCCTTGGGGACATATGTAATGTCTGATCACAGACTCTGAGTCTCTGATGTCTAATGCTATTATTGGTTCATAGATAATTTTCCAAAAGATAATCTCACTAATTATGACCACCAATTTATGCAGATTATTTGTTTTATTCGAAGAATTTCCTTTTTTACCATTGAATTTTAGGTTTGAGAAAGAAGTCTGATTTACAGAACAAAACTTTGGTTATATTTTGTTTGAAATTTGTATGAAACTATTTTTTTGAATAGTTATGCTAAAAAATAAATAAATTACGACACTTGTTTTGATAATTCCTCCTTCTATCCATGAAAAATGAGTAAAAAAGAAATTTAAAATTAAATTTGTAAATGATTCACCCTCCACTCCACCGGTGGTACATATGGCGTTCATTGAAAGCTTGTTTTGTGCCGCCGGTGGTACATGTGGTGGTTAACGTGTTAAACTATGTGATACAAAATATGAATATATATATTTGCAAGATATGTCAATGGTCTTTCACTTATTTTTGCTTCATTTGAGCAATTATGGTTTCCAAATCTGGGTGTGTTATGTTATGTCATGTATACTTTGAATGTGCAAAAATTGTAACTATCATATGAAAATTGTTACCTGGGTTATCATAGCACGAATCGCAATCAAAGATTGCAGTTCTGCCAGTGGCCAGTGCCACCACCCTTCATTGAATTATCCCACCTTTTTTCTAAAATTCAATAATCTCTCTAGTCTCTTCCTGCAAAGT
>NW_025942811.1:0-3872 GCF_000764305.2 Hyalella azteca | reverse complement strand
GCGGGGTCAATGGCGTAGCCGGGAGCGAAGAGCCAGTCGCCACGCACGCTCTGCACGAGCTTGGCGTTGTCGTACCAAGCGTGCGATGCGTGCAGCGCCGCCAGCAGCGCTAGCGCCGCCAGACTTGGCGTAGCTGCTGTCGAACTCGACGCGGTCAAACGCATGTTTCAGGCGGCAAATTCTGCACTAGTAAACAACGTCAATAATTATTATCAGCTCACAATTCCAAATATGTCTGGCTTTCCTATGCACGGCTATTCGTTGAGAAATTCTGGTTTTGCGAAATTCTGGTTTGATTTTTGTTAAAATCCATCGAAGTCACAAAGATATTTTGGTGATTAGCATGCAGTAAGCGACAAGAACAAAGCGTTACGTAAAATTTCGATTCAGAGAAAGAAAATATTGAATTTAAACTTGAGATGGCAACTATATATCAAATAAATAAAAACTTTATTTACTTCATTAAGTTTGTTGATGGCGATGCAATCGAAGGAAAAAGCTGTAAATATTCTTTAACTGCACTCGATGAAACTTACGTGAATTTGTTTGTGGACATCTGATCAGCCGACCAATGACTAAAGATAAATCGAAAGGTAACGCCGTCAAATTTTCCTATTACGTTTAAATAATACACGTAATGCACCTCTGTTAAACCTATCAAGAGTTAGCTGGTAGATATATTGAAATGATTAAGTCCGTCATTAATTTATGTTTTTCCTGTGGCTAAATCCGTATAATAAATAATGGATATTTTAATAAAGATTCAACTTCGACATTGCCGTAAGGCACATAAGCATTTTGCAATTCGCATATCGATTGTAATTTACCCATGTTCATAAGCGATCTTGCAGTCTTCCATATAATTATCGCATGTGAAACGAGTTTTGAAGGATTTACTGGCCAAAAACTATTTAAAATTATTAATCATAACTTTAAACTCTTGCTACTCGTAATTTGTCATAATAGTGTCATAAGAATGGGACCAGATATTCTCAAATGAACATAAAATTTGAGTAAAATGGGAACATATGTAACTGAGCAAAAAATCAAGGTTCTTTTCTGAGCAAGTTTAAGCTCCATTTCCAACCTACAATATAAAAAATTATTATAATTTTTTCGATTTTAGTGGCATAGCTTAACCGATAAATGTCTAAGACAACGAATTTTCTATTCTGAGTCTATGATATTTTTACTGCAGCTACAAACTTCTACATTTTTCACGTCTTACTCGTAAACTCCGTTAAATTAAACTGTTGAGTTAAAAACCAATCAATTACCTACCTTAGGGTATGCACACAGTGAAAGCAGGTTTGCCCGCGCGGGCAACCTGCTCCAACCTGCCACAAGAATGAATATAGGATAATAATGTAAGTGTCCACAGTGAAAACCTGTACGAATAGGCTTCTGTATTCTATGGTTTCAGGCGCCAGCCTGAGCAGGTAACCAGCACGCTGGCAACCTGCTTTCACTGCGTGCGTACCCTTACACGGTAATTCTGTTTTTATTAGCCATTATACCTTTAATTTCAGTGAAAGATTTATAATTATTTTTTAGAGAGGAAGATGTTCATATATGTGCACCAGCACAACGTTGATTCATAAATGGTGTGAATTCCTTCGCATTGTGCATTTATGGACCATGAATGTTTGAATCGCTTTACGGTAGAGGAACTTGTAACAAATAAACTTGGTCGATCATGAACAATTATTTTTAATTATTATGTATAAATATGCTCCAAGCTTTCTTTGGTTATAAAGAAATTTTCTCTGAAAATGCTCCTAATCACGCCATGAGTAGAGTGAGGAGCTCCAAAGAAAATTTTTTAAAATTTTGAAAAAGTTTAAATTTTTGAAAAAAGAATCGAATCGATAAAGTTTATGGTGAGGACAGGTGCGTAAATCTGAATGATTTGTGGAATTAATTTTACACTTCATAAGTGGAAATTCGACAATTTAAATGGGGTAATCATCCTTTCATAATTTATCGGAGACTATTTTATGCTTAAAACTTTCATCAACTCTTTATCGAAAAAATGATGAAAATAATTTGTCAATGTCAAATCATTCATGTCTGTTATGTAAAGATTAACTACAAAATAAAATCGGACTCCTGAAGCGTAGAAAGATAAAAATCGTCAGATAAATACGTGAAAATAATCGAATATTTTTTTACAATTTTTACAACTTTATACAAATACAAATTACAGTATTAGCTCACCTGGAAGTTGACAGAAAACTATCTGCTTACAACAAACTTAAGTTAATTGGGCCACGACTTCAGAGAAACTCAAGACTCAGAGTAAAAACTGACAATGACTTGCGTCGCGACTTGAAACAACTTCCTCATTCCAAGAATATTCACAGGTACAAGTTCACTAATCGATGTTGGATCGTGGCCAATTATTGCCTTTTTTGTGCGGATTTGGCCGTTTTTTCTTGCCATCATCTAGCAACCTAGCTGGCCGGAACACTCGCTACCTGCGTTCTGAGCCCACACATCACACTTGCTGGGCTCGACCATGCAATGGTCACACAGGAACTGTTTGGGCGTCGCCCCGACAACGTACGTCGCGTTTATAAATTTTGACCGGATTGAATCTAGGACCAGAGTATAAAACTTCCACCATCCAACAATATCATACACTTCTTCCTGACCTGTAATCACGAGAAACTTTGAATGTGTTCGACTACTTCACACCCATNGGGTACTCACATGCCACTTATATAAATGCTAGGCCTCATTCGGGTACTTACATACCACTCACATAAATGCTAGGTCTCATTCGGGTACTTACATGCCTCGTACATACATGCTAGGCCTCGTTCGGGTATGAGGAATGAGGCGTTTTTTTCTAATACTTGTTCAGATTTTGAGTCAGAAGCTACAACAGCCGTTCCTCTTCCCGAATTAGTTGATGAAATATTATGTAGGTTGAAATAAAGACTGTGAAGCTCAGCGAGTTTATTGGGATTGGGAAGAACGATGACACCGACCAACACCTACAAGAGTTGTTGGTTGTTAAAAAAGACATGGCATGAACACAGTGGAATAACAAGATCAAAAGAATACAGAAAATACACATTGTGATTCAGTTATGACAGTTGCACTTCGAAATATGGAATTACATTACAAGAATCGAGTTTTTCATGGTAGACGTAGCAGCTTACACCAGCAGATGGTTAACTTCACGGCGGCAGACAGAAAATGACGCTACAACGTGATTGGCTAATGTTGCCCCACTGGACATTCTGAACAGAATTCACAATATTTAATGGTACGATTCAAACATAGAAATTATTTCGTCGTTTACTGAATTTTAATTATGCATAAATTACACGAGTGTTATTCGTAATTTCACTCGTGTAATTCGTGAAATTACACGAGTGTTATTATTAAAATTGACATGATTTAATGACCAAATATTTTATAATTATTTAAAAGTGAAATGATTAAATACGAAATAAGCAATCGAGTTCAAGATAATTAAGTTACATATAGTTTCAAAGAGTTATAATATACGAGTTTGAAGGTTTAATAAAATTAATTGCGACATTCACAAGTAAAACAGTGCGAGATATAATCGAGTCACTACAGGTACTTACATGCCACGTACACTCATGCTAGGCTTCATTCGGGTACTTACATGCCTCGTGACGGTGTTGGGCCACTTACAAGTACTTGAATTAGACAAACGTACATGCTGTTAAAGAATTATGATGAGACCCAATCCTGCTGACAGTTATATGCAAAATTAGCTTATATTGTTCTACAAAAGACTTCTAAAACTGAGGCTACCAATTTCATTTCTTTATTGATCCGACGACACAATTTATGTTTCGTATGACATCGCGTGAGGCACGCATGAGCTTCGT
>NW_025942810.1:0-658 GCF_000764305.2 Hyalella azteca | reverse complement strand
ATTAATGGTTGCTTATCGTTTCGTGAATCGCTCACATTCTAACGGATGGAGTTGCACAAAGAGCGCGCGAGTTTTAAAGCTAAGGACTTGCCAATCTCCGAATTACTTGCGAGAAAATCCCGGAGCAGCAATCGAAGATATAAATTCTAATTAATGGTTGCTTATCGTTTCGTGAATCGCTCACATTCTAACGGATGGAGTTGCACAAAGAGCGCGCGAGTTTTAAAGCTAAGGACTTGCCAATTTTTTCTTCGTCCAAGACACATTTCAGTATCGAAATTACCCGCATGATTTGGTTGCGTAGCCAGATGATGTCTCTCATTGTCGTCGTTGTTGAGCCGGTAAAAACCATAATTTGATGGCCACTTCATTTATATGGTCGTGCTGTTGTTCCAGTTGAAAATGGTTCTAATCGCAAAGTGAATTTCCTTGAATGCTGAAAAATGAATTCCCTATATTTTACTAAAATATAATTAATATGTTTAATTAGTATATTGTATGATTGGAGTCTCTTGTTATTACTTTCTATTGCACTATCATAAAGCTGAACATATTTCGCCAGATCGGAAGAATGCGACATCATCCACGGACGCTGTACGCAGACCTTCACTCCGTACCTCTTCCTGGTGATCCCGCTCGGTCCCGTAACACTCACGGG
>NW_025942809.1:0-1529 GCF_000764305.2 Hyalella azteca | reverse complement strand
GCTTATAGCACTAATTTAGCCATTACAATTATTCATTCGTTATTTCTTTTTTAAAGGGACTATTGGTACGTTTTACTTGATTAAGCAAATAAATATTCTTCATCTTTATCATGAGCGGATGAGTTAACCCAATACATGCTCATTCAGAGAAGAATGCTAAACATTGTTCTCATATCGTTCATTATAATTAGTGTCAGTAATTACGCTTGCATCACATTTTATTTCGCTCCCTTGCAAAAACGATTATTTAAGCAGCGCGGCGACCTATGCGACGGTTGACGAACCACATCTTTTCAGTTCAGTCGTGTTTAATAAGGAAATTGCTATCGTATAGACATTATATAGAATTTCACTGAAAATCTTGCATTTATTCCAAAGCAAATTGTCGGTGACTGCACGATTCAAACATGTCAATTTTAATGTCAGCCAATTTTTTAATGAATTTCGATACGCCTCGTGACCAACCTCTCTTATTACATCCTAAATATTCATCTTTGCTCAAAATTGTGGGCAATAATTTAAAAGCAAAAAGAAGCCAAGTAAATTTACCATACCTTCATTGCAAACGTTTCGTACCATAATCGGTTTAAAAATTGCAAGGAATATAAGTTCAATCAATAGAGAAAGCCAACCGCTTGCAGCACATATCCTCTTAAAATTGTTAATAGATAGATTTTTATGTTCCAGCACTTTATTCTAAGTAATCCAGCACTTTTTTCTAAGCATTCTTTCAACCTGCCATGTGAACGTAGTCCCAGAGGATAACAAATGTGCGCCTTCCCTTGATGCATGATCAGGAATTAAGTATCGTGCAGCAACAATTTCCAACAGCGTCAGATGCTTGAATAAAGAGTGTTGACGAGCTGCCTGGAGAGCAATTAATGCATATCCTCCCTGCATCGCGCTTGGCGCACAATTGAGTGACAGTGCTGCCAGCGACTATTTTTCGAAAAAACCTAGAATATACCTCCGAAAAAACCTGGAATTGAATGAAAAAACCCAGATTTATCCTAACATGTAATTCATAGTAATAAATCCTTGTTGTTCACATAGGAAAGAGTATGGATATATAGGGATAAACGTAAATGACAATTTAACATATTACAATTATCATTCATCCTCATCCCCCGCGTAAACAACAGCTTTATCAGCATGTCTTGCATCCACTAATCTACTTTCATGTCTCCTGTAAATGGCTGTTTTCTCCTGTAAATGGCTCCTGTAACTGACCACGTTTCGTCCACGTCTGTTTAGCGAGGATTCGGTCTCGGGAAGTTGCGGCTTTCAAATAGTTTGTTATTTGAAGTCTTCACGTTATCAACTTGAGTGAAAGTCCTCTCGACGCAGGCTGATGAATGCAGAAGAACTGACAAATTTATAATAAATTTTGATTAAATTTCAAATTTGGGTTGGCCAAGACTATCTTTTACGGTTCTAAGGCTATGCCAAAATTCCGGAATGCTGACAGTTATGCTGTTTTCTGTGAGGTGCAAGTCCTTGGTTACTGTGAAGCTTCGTTATTCATCGTC
>NW_025942808.1:34809-166078 GCF_000764305.2 Hyalella azteca | reverse complement strand
AGACATGGTTGCAACGAGAGAGCAATGATTGAAAAGTCTAATGTGGAAAAAGATCTCGGAGTTTATGTCGACAAAGAGCTAAAATTTTCTAAGCATGTTTAAACGCAAGCTAACACATTCAACAAAGTTCTTGGACTAATCAGACGCTCATACGAGTTCCTAGATGCAGAAGCGATGAAGCAGTTGTTTGTTGCTGTCGTGCGCCCGAATCTAGAGTTTGGAAACGTTGTGTGGTCACCGAGATTTGAAAATGATAGAAATTTAATAGAGAATGTTCAAAGACGTGCAACAAGGATAATTCCAGGCTTGAAGGGCAAGTCTTATGAATAAAGATTGAAGATTATGAAGCTTCCAAGCCTCAGTTATCGACGTCTGCGTGGGGATCTCATTGAAGTATACAAGTATACTCAAGGTTTATACAAGGTCCCCGAAGGATTACTAGAATTTGAAACAAGAAACAACACCAGGGGCCACGGCTATAAACTAAAAAAAACTGCGCTGCAACTACTCCACGCGACAAAATTTCTTCTCGCTTCGAGTCACCGACATGTCGAACAGCCTCCCCCGATGATATCGTTGGCGTTCCAAGTATGAACGCGTTCAAGAACAGACTAGATAAAGCTATGGAAAAATATATGTTCAGATTTGAAATGCCTAGCACCATATCGAACCCGGTGGAAGTCTAGTAGCTACTTCAAACTATCGTCAGTCATGAAAAGATCCGGTCAAATGGCACGATTTTAGATCTTTTGTGAACAAGGCACGAAAAGGAAAAGAATCGGCGACAGGCCACATCAGGCCTACACTTCAGCGCCGAGATCACTTTGTTATGTTATGTTATGATATGGTGGGCGCTGGCATGAGTAACGGTGGGTCTGTTGCGGCGAGTGAGGAACCCGTTCAGCGAGAGCGACGACTACAATGCCGGCGGTGTGCTGGGCGACGATCTAGAATAGATTCTAGAGTCTGACGGCACACTCGTGCTCGACGATGCACCGGCGTGCTTCAAACGTGACACCAATCGTTAACAGAAATTTAGGCATTTATGCAGGTGGAAAGGCTAATTCCTGAATAATGGTCAACCTCTTTAAATCGTAAACGATAGGAACAAGCAAAAAACTTCATTAATAATAGGATTGTTCCGGTTTCAAATAATTTCAGGTATATTTTTTCAGGAATAGTTTAAACGCGTAAAAACAAATTCTGAAATGCAATACAAGAGTTCCAAATGAATAATATTTAAAGGGTCGGATTCTAAAAGATTTCCACACAATATTGAGGAGGTTCAAGTTGCCTTTTCATCCAACATCTTTCAGTGCCGGCAACTCTACACTACACTTAGCAGAAATATCTCAAAGGAAGGTATGCACTCGAACGTGCTTACCTACGAAAAGAAATATGAACTAAGTGTGAAATATGTCAAAACTGGTCTCCGGTAGCGCTATGCGCCCCGGGGCACAGGGGCAGGGTGACCTAGCGGTTACAGTTCAGAGAGTACCAAGATTGGAGTAGTTAGTTGTAGATTAGGTACCAGCTACCTGCAACAGTTATGATCAAATCGGCTAGGAGGCCGAGCGGTTAAGCACTTCAAATTTGAATCAGCGAGTTGCGTGTTTGAGACTGCAACAAGCAATGAATATTCTGCGATGTTAAGAATCGGTGACAGGCCTAATGGCCTAATTAACGTTGACATCGCTATATTATACTATGACATATAGGAGAAATCATGACGACCTCAAAAACATTAATCCATCCATTGCAATTTCCGGAATGAGAATTTTATTCACGCTTGACACTGAGAGATAACTAGTGGCCGCCACCAGTTTAAAATAAGGAAACAAACGTGTAATACTTCTCAGAGGCAGCGATTCTTGTAACGCGTGATCGCTCGTCTACTGAATGTGTGTACCTAATTTTATTGAGCTGCGTTCATTAGTTTGGGAGATATTCCTTGGTCATTGAATTTGGAGATATTTTTTGGAGACCGGCCGCGAGTCAGGCCGTAAAATTGTCTGAAACGTCTCGTTGGAACGGGTGCGCAGCCGTAGACCAGCAAAATAACTCTCAAATCAGCCCTGGAGCCAACATCAACCATCTTAATGCTATAGATATTGTCATCCTGGCACCTAAGCAGCTGTAGTCAATTGACCTATCACACCACACGAACTTTAAACAAACACTGCTTCAGCACATAAGCTGCTACTCCACATAGTTAACGGTCGATACGGCGTGCTCCAATGATTTTCAGCCCCTACCATCACTTCTTACACATGCTGTTATCCTAATAAGGGTCCGCTGACCACGCTGCATTGCCGCAAATGGGAACTGTACCAAACGGCAATGCGTCATCACCTTACTTACGCGCACGGAACGAAGTATGAAAGATATGCTGGTATTGGGCAATGCTGGCCTCTGGCATCCATCCCGTTGGAACGGCCTGCCACCGGTGACTGCCGAGGCGCCANTGATTGAGATAGCTGCTGGACTTATTGCCTGCTCCGTAATTTGCTAGGCATTTTAAGACTGAACATATGCTCCTGCATAGCTTCGTCTAGTCTGTTTGACATGACTTGGTCAGGCGTTGTTGTATGGAGGAGTCTCCCACCAGAATGCGATCACTGGACAGATAGCATGGCATGTGCAGTTTGAACATAGACATGGACAGGGACAAATTTTTTTGGCAGCTTTGTGAGTCAGGTACAAAACTACGTGATTCGCCGACAGGCCCAGACCGGCCTAATCATCGGCTGTGCTGACATGGCTGTGCTGGGGCGTTTCGTCATGCAATGCTAAAATATATAACAGTATTAAAAACGTTCCCATTAGGTTAAAAGCTCTGACCTTCATTTTATATGGTAAATACTACTAAATACATGACAAATGTCGAAGTCGACAATGGAAAAAGATTTAGAAGTTAATATCGACAATGAGTTGAAATTTTCCAAGCATATTGAAGGTCAAGTTAATAAAGCCAATAAACGACTTGGACTGATCAGACGCTCTTTCAAGTTCCTAGATGCAGAAGTTATGAAGCAGTTGTTTGTTGCTGTCATGCGCTCGAACCTAGAGTTTGGAAACGGCGTGTGGTCACCGAAATTTGAAAAGGTCAAAAATTTAATAGCGAGTGTTCAAAGACGCGCAACAAGGATAGTTACGGGCTTGAAGGGCAAGTCCTATGAGGAAATGTGAAAGATTATGAAGCTTCCAAGCCTCAGTTATCGACGTCTGCGTGGGGACCTCATTGAAGCATACAATTTTACTCATGGCTTATACAAGGTCCCCGAAGGATTACTAGAATTTGAAACTAGAACCGACACCAGGGGCCACGGCTATAAACTAAAATAAACTACGTTATAACACATCCATGCGACAAAATTTCTTCTCTCTTCGAGTCACCGACATGTGGAACAGCCTCCTTGATAGCATCGTTGGCGCTCCTAGTATGAACACCTTCAAAAACAGACTAGACGATGCTATGCAGGAGCATATGTTCAGTCTTGAAATGCCTAGCAAATTACGGACCAGGCAATAAATCCAGCAGCTATCTCAATCAATCGTCAGTTATGGAAAGATCGAGTTCCAAAGGCCGGATCACTTGTGAATCAAGTCACGAAAAATTCAAGAATCGGCAACAGGCCATGGGTCTATTTTCTTCAATGCCGACACTTCTATTCTATTCAATTCTGAATATTTTTAATTTACGTAACAAAGTAAGTGCAGGCTTCTTATCAAACCGATAACCGTGCAAATTTGATTGTCCAAACACAAATTCTGCTATAATTTCGTTTCTTATACCGCACTCCTATGAAACATTTGCTTGCGGATTAACAAAAATTACATTAGGGGAAGTAACTGTATAAATTTGATACTATAATGTTTCACATTAAAGAATATTCAAATTCATTTATTATAAATATTATATTGAATGATTAATAAAAAAAACACCAGCATTGCAAATCCTGCCAAATCCTTACATTTAGCATCGTCTTTTATCTTATATGTGCGTGGTATCTGTGGATGCAAATCTGTATGTATAGCGTAATTCTCGTTTTATGTGAGTATCAGTAATGAAATAAAATAATTTGAACACGAGCCACACAATCTACAAACAATAGATGCTTATTTTATGGTTTAATTTTACAGAACCTTGTGTATAGGTCGATTCCAAAAAGTGGCAGAAATTTTGCAGCAATTTAGGTCAAGTATATGTCTTTTCTGACATGACCACAGCTGTTTGTCATCACGTGACTAGATTTGACCAATTGCAATCCTTTCAAGAAACCGCTCGTCTCTAACTCAAAACATGCATCCTTAATTTGGTTAAATATACATGCCAAATTAATTCTTTTATGGAGTAATACGTCGATTTTTCTATGAATTAAATCAAATTTTCCCATACTGAACTTGGGATATAAAAGCTTAGGTGCATTTTGTTACTTTTTCTGACATGTTTACAGATTATTTTTTGACATCCTTGTGCTCAACATTGTTGGAACATACTCTCGTTTCCTATCCGCCATTACCAAGTGTGATGTGTGATCCATGGAGTGAATGTTTATAAAGCTTGATTTTTATAGACAAATCCCTTTAGTGTGGGTTGGAATCAATCCAAGTGTTGTGTTGACAATGGATATATGATGTCACAGCATACACAGCTATCCCAGACTAATGGGGCAAGCCTTGAAGACTGCCACACCAACTTTTTCACGCTAGTAAGTTTTCGTTGGAATGAAAGTTGCTGCCGTTAGATCAACGAGTGTGCTAATTTTGCTTACAATGATGTCCAAATCATTGTATTATGAGTCGGTTTTTCATTTATTATTTTTCGGAATGCAAAATTTTAGGTAAATATTGCATTTAATTCACTCGCTGTTATCAACTTGCTGCAAAGATCCTACACTTGAATATTGGCACTCGTAAATCGCTTTAGTATTCCAGTAATTCCACTAATAAACAATAAGGTTTTAGTTATTCTAGAGTAGGTAGTCGAAATTTTTTTTACTGCATGTTAATAATATCTTCACCATTAAGCAGTTAGATCTACTAATTCATACTAAATTTCATGAAGTTTTCTAGTTGGAAAACAATGCATCTGCAAATTTCTACCTACCTACCTTGCAATCTTAGAAAAATGTGGCTAATTCACTGTTAATCTGTTACCTATTGTATGCTTCAACTTCAAGTACCTTTGGCTTGAAATGCTTGAATGTGATGATTGAAAGCATGTTATGACTAAATCATTATCTTATAGAAGGTGATTACATTCATGATTCAGGCATACCTTACCTAGTTAGCGGTTAGCCCATAATACATCAACATCATACATGTTGACTCTGTGAAACAGTGAAAAATTATACATTTTACCAATGTCTTCACTTAACTCCATTCTGGAAAATTGGAAGAATCCACACTCGGATGAGACAAATGTGCTCTGAGTTTGCAGTAATTTTAGGTAATCTGGTTTTTATAGCCATTGCCTGATTTTGTTATGGAAAAATGTCACAAATGCAAATACCTATTTGACTTCTTTTTTAAATTGCCAGTGAAAGCATTGTTTCACTTGTGATTTTTGAAATTTGCCTATACCTAGTAAGGGAGAAATTTAGTTATAATTTTTTAAATTGCTCATAAAATGATTGTTCTTATAATCCTACCTGCTGTTTCTGAAAAAATGTGCATGCTAATTTATATGAGCTTGAACTTGCTTTGCAATTAGCTTATCAATAATCTGTCTGTTGTAAGTGGAGAAATGTCAGTGAAAATCTAAATAACTTTGGCACTACATCATTTTTTTAAATTATGGTAATCATATGTTCAAAATGATCCTGGAACACATTTGTCCTTGAATGCCACTCTTTATTCATGGGCCTGATAACAAGTCATAAAGGCTAATATAATTTTGGCGGCAAATCTTGTGCATTAATAGTAATATTTTGGAGCTATAACCTTAATACATCAAAAATATATATATAAACAAATCTAGAGAATGAATTTTTCCTAAATAACATGACATTGATGCTTAATTATGAGTAAATTAGGAATTTGGCCAATATGCAGTTTGAATTTCATGAACCCACAATTCTATTTTATGACTAGGATGTTTTGGCAGCCATATCATCAAGGATGAGAAGCATCACTTAAACTGCTTTAATTTTTTATATTTTCTGTTGAAATATCAGTGATATTTTAGAGCAAGTGACTTTGTTAGACCCAGGCTGCAGAGAGTGAGCAAATATATGAGAATCTTTGGTGTCGCATCAGTGTCAAAGTTCATATATGTTTTTAGAAGATTTTTCCCCACTCATTTCTCTTTAAATTTACCTCTTTACATGTATTTATGCAAATATTCTTGAAGGTTTAATCTAGATCGTTCTGTTGACAAATTGTCAAAAATACTGGCAAATTTTTTAGCCTAAAAACCTGTTCGAGGTGTTACAATAACCAAACTCTGCCTAGTTGTTCAGGAGCTTCTGGTGATATCATCAAAGAGATCTTTGTCAATTGATGACCATTTTTGCATATTTGTGTAAAAGTGTACATTCTGCACAGTGGATTTTGGACCTAGTTTTCAAAACTTGTCAATAAAAGTAATTTTTTTGGTTGTTTTTTGAAAAATGGCTAACTAGGTACCGTAAAATGGGGTAACTTAGACTGGTGGGGTAACTTAGACCACTTTTCATTTTTCTAACAAAAACCCCCCAAAACTCAAAAACTATTTGACATAGAAAATTTTTGTCAATGGGCATTAAAGGCCTAATACTGAGGCTACATAACACAATAGAAAGATTTAAAAAAGTTTGCATATCTAATAAAAAAATTAGAAATGTGACCCATGAAAAAAAGCTATTATTTAAAGCCTGTCAGAGTGCCCCCTCCAATTTTTTTATTTTTTGGTTAAATAACTCCAGGTTTTGATGCATTGTAGTAGAACTCTTCTAGTTACATATGCAAATGACAAATTTTAGGAGAGTCATAGTTTGCAAATGGGGGCGCCACCCCCAAATGAGGGAACATAGACCAGCTTGGAAGTTATTATAAAATTACCATATATAACATATTTTATGTTTGACAGCCTATTTATGTTTTTTCTATATGTTTCAGACTCTACAGAGTCTTATATATAGTTTTTTAACTTAATTTCCAAGCCAGTCAATATTTACCCCGTCAGGTCTGCCATTAGGTAGTCACATTACCCCATTATGGGGTGGCGTCCCCCATTTGCAAACTATGACACTTTCCTCAAGTTTGTCATTTGCATATGTAACTAGAAGAGTTCTATTACAATGCACCAAAACCTGGAGTTATTTTACCAAAAGATATAATTGATTTTACCACCCGGTCTAAGATACCCCAAGAGCTGGGGTAACAAAGACCATCACTTTTTTTGAAATTACATAAAGACTATGAGAGGCAGGAGCCAGCAATTTATGGTAAGTGAAGCTAGAGCATAGACCTGTATTTTGCATGTTTCAATTCAAGTTTAATTTAGCTAGTAAAAAAATGGCTCATTTATAAAAAAGTGGTCTAAGTTACCCCATTTTGCAGTATATTCTATTTTTTATGCAGTTTGACCTTTGAAATCCAATTTAGAATATTGAGCTAAATTTCCCAAAAATGATGGGTAAATGCTGTTTTTACAGCAGTTTTTACAAATTGCAGGCCAAAATGTGCTATTTTTCTTTTTTATGAAAGAAATTAGGACAGGTCTGGATAAATTGCTGAAATTCACTGCAAGCACAAGAATTTTTGTCCCATTCGCAGAAGGCTTTAGTCCAAATTTTGACAATGTTTTGAAAGTAGGAAGTGGCCACAGTCAGCAGTGAAACTGACAGAAGCTAATCAGTTATGGATCATTCAAGCTGGATTTGTGTAACTTTTCTTTCTGGACTAAGGGTATTCTAGTATTCAAGTGTTTTGAATAATTTGATAATTATACATTCTAACTTTGGCCCTGAATAGTTTCAAGATGTTTTGCTGTATAAAAATCACATTCATTTGTGTCTCCCCTGCAT
The DNA here is from genome assembly GCF_000764305.2 of Hyalella azteca. Taxonomy (NCBI): domain Eukaryota; kingdom Metazoa; phylum Arthropoda; class Malacostraca; order Amphipoda; family Hyalellidae; genus Hyalella; species Hyalella azteca. The sequence goes on along the minus strand of NW_025942808.1, from coordinate 158,066 downwards.
GTGATTTGCTAACTTATGATCCATAAAAGGTAAACATTAATATTTACTGGTCAGCCATTCAGAAAATATCTATTCTGTAAGCTGTGAAGGGTGCCTTTTCAGTAGCTGAAAACTTCTACCAGACAAACTATTTATCATTAAATTTTTACTGAACCTGAATAATTGAACTCAAATGTACACATTCAACAAAAGTGCAACTTTGAGCTGCAATATTTTGTTGACTGTTCAATTTGTTCAAATTTGGTTGGTAAGAATGGAATTTCCTTTTTTTTTTAAGTAAAAAAATGTCTTAGCTTGAGAAATCATAAGTAAACCAGGAAATATAATGTTTTTGTTGATAGATTATAATGTCATTCTATATTCCCTCATTGTGATGATAGCATCTTCACTTGAAAAGATAGCATCTTCACTTGAAGAAGATTCATTGTGATGATAGCATCTTCACTTTTCAAGTGAAGATGCTATCTGCAAAATTCCAATTTGTTCTATTGTAAATTGATATTTGCCAATAGTATGAGTAGAGTAATTAATTTCAATTTTCATTTAGTTGGTGTAGAAGCATGTGTCACCTACCCAAACTTTGCACCTACAGTGGGGGGAAATAAATATTCGTACACTTGAAAAATGGTATTTTAATGTATGCAAACATAAACTTAACAGGAAAAGTGATTTAAATTATGTATGGAGATGCATAGTATTCAAAAATACTATCAAAAGAAATTAAATCTCAATGCAACAAAAAACAATGCAACATGTTCACTTTTCAGGTGAAAAAAGTATTCGTACAAAACAATAAATTTACCTTTAGCCATTTTTGAGACCTTCTTGTACTACGGGCAGTTGCAGAATGATCTGGTAGTTGCAAAATACGTTAACTATAGTTACTGATTACATTACTGGAACGTGCTACATGTTTCTAGTACATTCTGGAATGTTCAGGTGTGAAATATTAGTCAAAAGTTGTTTTGTACAAATACTTTTTTGACCCAAAGAAGTTAACATGTTGCATTAATTTTTGTTGCATTGAGATTTAATTTCTATTGATGCTATTTTTGAATACAATGCGCCTCTATACATAATATAAGTCACTTCTCCTGTTCAGTTTGTGTACTTACATACATTAAAATACGATTTTTCAAGTGTACGAATATTTATTTCCCCCCACTGTACTTACCTGTCTTGTGGCATGCTCCTCTTGTCAAGCTTCATTTATTTGCCTTCCCTAGAATGCATCAACTGGACACTTGGTCTTCTTTTTAATGAGGACACTTTTTTAATTTATTATTTATTTATCTATTGTCTGAATTCTTATTGGAGATGTCAAGTGGACTCTTGGCTTTAAGCAAAATGTTTTTTCCATGTATTTAACTACAGCTCAAGTTGAAATCTGATTGTAACAATCGAGTGTGATGGAAGATGGTATGATTACCACTTCTCTGGGGTTGGTGTAATGAATGCAGTTCCAACGCATTTAAATGGGTCTTTTTATTTGAGGTTCTCAGAGCTCATCAATATGATGTGTTTAAATTATTTAATATTTATCTAATGAAATAGAGCTTTCTAAGCATTCTCAGCAAATTGAAATAGTTTTCTCATGCCTTTTAATAAATTGACATCTTGAACTTGATTGTCTTTTTGTTGCTAATTTCTTCTCCCTAACAAATGCAACAAATTCAGGCTCTGCAACCTCCCTGTTTATGCTGCCTAAAAAGAACAACTGGTTGTAGTCTCGTGAACTCGTTAGCCTGTGTTCTAGACTATTTGGTATGTCTGCTCTCCTAACTTGCTAATCCTTGCACTCTCCTTGCTAATCACTTGCTTCACTCTCCTTGCATTGCTTGCCCAAAAGTTTTATGTTGGAATCTTGAATGCGTGACAGTGTCATGGCTGCTTAAAGTCTGCAAGGAGCCTAGCCTCAGTGTTGACAATATCATTTTGCTTGGCAATTGTGGTGCAGTTAGTGGCTTAGTGCACATAGTCTCAGACTCTAAAAACAACCCATGGCAATAGTGGGTGAAAGAAACCCCACCCATCAATAAATTATATATACATTACTAGGCCCCAACTTGTTCTATAGTCGTTCCAGATAAATTATGCAATGAAATAAAAAAATGACCACCAGATATTCCCTTTACATCAAAATACATTTTGCCTTTTTACACTTTTGTTTAAGCTCTTGGATGCTTTTGGTCACTTTTGTCAGATCATTGCTAGAGAAACACACTCCACAGAGATTTTTTGTAACTATTTTGTCTTAGCCCAGCCTGAACTGTGTCTTTAACATCAATTTCAACTTTGCTATAAACTTAATTTTCAAACTGTATATATTTTCTCTAAGTGAAATATAAAAGGAACTCCCATTAGTCTTGAAAAAAAAAAATTTTATTACAATAATATTAATACACAGTATGATTTTTGAGGCTATTCATGTTTGATGTTATTTTTGGCATAAATCAACTCAAAAGACCGTAAAACCAGTTTTAAGATAATCAGTCATTGCTAAAAGCCTACAGTTGACTGTAATGGGGGAAGCCAAGTTCATAAAAAATTTGACTGTTTTGTTATGTAATCGGTTGATATTTGAGGTCCTTAAACAGGCTCAAATCTTGACATACTTAACAAAAGAAGGCTGGTAATGAACAAAGAAGATCAAACCCTCAAGGTATATATCATTGTAAGGGTAATTTCATTCAGAAAAATTCTTACATGTGTTTTTTTTCTAGCACACCGAGTTTTTAAGAATGTAAGGGTGTTTCAATTTTTAATAATTTAGCTTCCTAACTAAAAACTAGTAGCATTATAAGCCAGGCATTTTTTGAGTACATGCACTTGTAATACTCTTGAGGTTTGGTACAAATTTCAAAGTGCTATTTGCGATTCTTCTAAAAATATGGGAAAAACTGAAAAATGTTTTTATAGCCTCTGAGACTATGTGTTTTTATTACTCACAAAATGCATTACCTGTTCCAATAACAAGATCTGTGAAGAATATAGCGCAGTGTGTGTGAATATAACACAGTGTGTGCACATAACGCACAACTCGTTGTGTTGTGGTTTCCACTTATAAATCGTGCTAATGCTAAGAATTTAAAGGTATTTCTTTTCCTAATCCTAAACCTGTTGCAACCTTCACGCGCAATCTTTGGGATCGGTGACGTCTTCGAAGATCCATAAAAAGATCCATAACGTATATATGGCACGTTGTAGTAGAAAACAAATTAATTACGCATCCATTTATATAGGCCTTGTTTTTGGTACAGTGAGGCTGTACTAAAAGCAATGTTAGTCTCGAATTTTGCGTAAGTGTAAGTAGGGCTGTGCAGTGCGTCTCTGATGGACTGCAAACGTTAGACCATGTGAACGTTTGTATGGGAATGGCTGAGGACCAATGAGATGAAAGCATTAATGCTCGCATGCCCCGCCCATTTATGCCACCGGCGCTTGCCTACCGACAGCTGGTAATGGGCTGTCATCTTGGCCCTACGCTGTACGCTGCCATGTGCTGCTCTTGCCTCCGTTAGCTTTTCTCCCATTTTATTGTTTCTATGCACGTATCATTTGAGGCTCTAGTTCTCTTGATCAGAATGGAAAAAGGTGCATGTAGAAACCCCGTGCATCCTGTGAGATACTTTTATACCAGTGTTATTAATTGCTGATCTACTTTTTCGGTCATTTTTCAGCTAGTCAGAATTATTTGATGATGAACGCAAGGAGTTTCATTATCATCCTAAGTTATTAGTCAATGTGATGTGTAATATGTATTTAAGAATAATAATACAGACGCTTGTCGCTCTACTTTGGTACTTTATGCTTTCATTTGTTAATTTTGGTCTCCAAGCAAATTCATAGTCAAATGTGCACTTCCATGCCTCATAATTTTTTATGTGTTTGGTCTTGTTAAGATCAATAGCTATTAAAGTTGTGGAGACATGCGTGCCTAATTTGTGTGTTGTCGTGCCCTCAGACGGATCTGGTTGGTATCAACTGGCGAGTGTACACGTGGGAGAGCAGCGCAGGCAGCGGCTCTCACCCCGCCTTCAACAATGTCTCGGACACCATCGAGGATCCCGTGCTGTCGTCCTACGCGCGCTGCCTCTCCGCTGACGTCCTCTGCGTGTGGCGACGGTCCTGGCGTAGGCCTCCGCCCGTCATCGATCCTCTCCTTGATGGAGGACCTGCCATGCCCTCCACCTCCTGCAACAATACCAACAATTCCCCCGACACTCCTTCCAAGAACCAGACCAACCTCAAACACTCCTCCAAACAACTCTGGATCTTCTGGTACGGAGAAGAGCCCGACCTCTCGAAGCTGGTGGCGCCTGAGCTCACCAAGAGCGGTGAGTACCTGCTAGCCTATAACTTGCACTAGTGACCTTATCTCTGATTTGTTTTGATCTAGGTGGACATAGGATGTGAACTGAACTATATCATCTTGCACTAAATGATTGAACTTAATGTTACATCCTCGTGCTAAAGATCTGTGGGGTACAATTTACTCAGACTTGAGATTGCTCGAACTAATAGCAAGTTAACGAGTGGGGCACTTCAGTGACGGCGACAGCGGTTCTTATAAGGATGGTGCCTCGAGCTCGTGGCTGCAGATTAGTCAGGCATTGTTCTACTTGCAGAGCTGCTACGCGATAAGATTGCAATGCAGGTGGCTGCTCCCCTTTTGTGCACAGATATAATAATCGTCGTCAATACTGCTCATATCTGATGCATAGAAACTTGAGTTACCATCACGAGACAAAACCGTAATTGAGGTCGGAACGTCTACAACTTTCACTAATCACTCGTGGCGTGAATAAGGCTTTGCTCATCTAATTTACATTTGTCTCCCACTTAAATTTGCATCTAGTTCGCAAAAACTTTCGCAATATGCTGGTGGCTTCTGGTTCTTTTGATTTTGTATATTGATCGCTGCAGAAGTATTGTGACAGCTGTAACCCAAGTTTTTTGCTGAACCCGCCGTTCAGTGATCGTAGATCTTGCCACGAATCTGTCAAGCGCCTATGCAGAATTTCTCTGAACACTATCCACAAACTAACTAAATTCCTCTCGTACTTATTCACTGACATCACCTCTGAAGTCTTAGATCTGTTCCATTAGCCAAGAAATTTGTTTGCTATTATCAGCTCACCTGTTATCAACACGTTTGCTGGTTCAAGTGCGCATGATTGGAAGAGATTGTGATAAAGTTGCTCTACATCGCAGGACGGAATGACATCGATGTGGGCACGGTTTATATCTATATCTCTAGATCGTTCTGCAACTCGATTCTATTATCATAATATTTGAACCAAGTAGTTTAAATAATGGTTTGCATGTTTTTTTTTTACTGAAGCACAGTTTGGTTGTCTTTGATCTTATTCACGCGGTATAAGTTGCATTGAATGACTTCTATTCTATTACGAAACGCTGGAGTGCCATAAGTTACGTTGCCTCTCTACGTTATCTGGACGATGTTTTGACTGCCCGTTTGTTTTTACTGCACATTGCGTTGCGCGCAGTTCGGAAGTAGCTGTTGTCATATGTCGGCTACGCTGGACACCCGTTACTCGCCACATGGGCGGGAAGCAGCTCATCTTCTTGCCGTTAGGTCGGCGTGTGCGGGGCAACGATCCCAGGCTGCCGGTACATGGGATCCACGCTGCTGCCTGCAGCTGGCGGCCTGGGCGAGGAACAAGGTCCGCAGTCCAGCACTCAATATTTTAGTTCAAATCACTGAACGTGTACTAACACTGCAAGATGTGTTTTATGTGTTCAACCAAAATGACTGAAAGCCTATTCAAACTGGTAGACGAGTTTCGTTGTTTGAAGGCAAATTTATGTCTTAAATAAGCCTGTATTCAATTAAGCAAAGGTTCCTTCATGCTGTGGAAAATATTGTGTACTTCTTCCACGACGCCGTTGATCAAAGTGCGCTGCTGCTAATTTTCGAAAAGTCAAATTTTCTTGATGCCGATGACCAGTGTGATTTCTTGTTACGCGGTTAGTTTTAAGCTTGTTTCCCAAACAACGCGTAGGCAAGTGAAAACAACTATTGTGATCACTATTTCACGCCACAGAGAATGTGACCTCGCGCGACAAATGCTAGACTCTAGGCTGCTGGAATCTAGTTGATGTTACCGTTAGGCATGACCTCGCCCCCCGGCCTAGGAGGTGCTGACTGCTGGAGTTGTGTCATTGATGTCCCGAGGCTTGAGGTTACCTAATGATTACGAGCCAAACAAACGTGGCTCTACGTGTGCATCACTCCATCATTCGTCTAACAATCTATCTCAATATCATTAGTGAGCTGAGAAAGCAAATACGAGAATAGTGATCTTACGACTACAGCAAAATTATCAGGAAACCTTTCAAGCAATGCTGCGCACTTGGTTTCAGTGGTGCTACCGTGTTATGTGCCTCAAGTTCGTTGAAATTGGACAGTCAAGTACATTTGCAAATTTTTCTACCTATACTTCTACTCTTATGAGCTCGGCTTCAGTTTACTCACAGTATTCTCGTCTCATCTAGTTATTGCGTCCCAAAAACTCGCATTTTCTCCGGCAACAGTTTACTCAGATCCCTGAGATCAAACGCTGAAAAATCTATTGCTTGCAGTTTCTTGATGCGCGTTTAAACAACAGTACAGACAGGCATGAGCTTGGTATTCTAGGTCGTCCTGCATTGTTGACGAATTTGATCCTGATAGATAATGAGCCATGCACGCAAGATATGAGCTCAGTGAAGAAGTCAATGTTGCGGGCAACCGGTACGTGCTCGCTGCAGTAGCCGAGGTCTCCCAGTCGCGCGAAGGTCACTGACTCTCTTCAGGCTCTGCTACGTTCAGATCCTCTTCCCCTCCAGCTACACGCTAGCCACCCTCCATTCCTCTTGCTGCTTCCTTTCCCCACCCGTCCTCCAACGCACGCTTCCATCTTGCTGTTGCTTTTCAAGTTGTGGTTGTTGACGGTATTTAGTTATTTGATGGTCTGCATTGTTTACTTTGCTCCAACCTAACTCGACGTTGAGGTCACTGCTAGCAGGTTAGGACTCGTTCTCCTTGTTGGTCATTCATTCCGAGGTTCGAGTACCGCAGTGTAACTTCTCATTAGATATAAAGGGCCTTCTGCCACACACCAGCAATAGTTGTATGCTAATTCTCATGGATTCAAGACGTGCTAAAGATAATAAATATCTTCGATTTTTATTGTTATGTTATCCACCGTCATCGATGTATTCTAGTGCGAGAGCAGCAGTGCTACGTTTTCCCAGTATTGATCTAGCATTTTTGTCTATATCTTTAATAGATCTATGCGTACCTAATGACATTTTTCGGGTCACCGTTTTGCCATTTTAGTTATCTTGAGTGGCGACAGATATCGATAAAGATATCTGTGTTCCTCGCTCGTATCTGATTGTTCATGTATCGTCAATTGTTTGCAAATTTTTCTCTTCAGCTCATCAATACACTTCTAACGCATTTACTAGGTAGCTATTTTTGATACCTGAGCCTAAACTGGAAAAATCCATTGTACTCTTATTTCTTTATTCACATTTTCTTGTGGCCGTCTGACCCAGGATTTTGGTCTTGGTAATGTTATTGGCCTGGCAAAGAGCCGCAGGCATAGGCGGTGTCGTGAGGTAGGGAGAAAGCTGTTGAGTTTCGGCAGGTAGAAACGCTCAGCATCTGCTCACTCAAGTGGTGCTACGTGAAAGCGAAAGTCCTCATAGCTATGAATATGACGCTCAAGCACCTTCGTGTTTCGGGCTTTTCAGTACCAAAAAATATTTTTTAGTCTCGCTCGCCTTCCTTTCACTTTTCTCATGGCTACTGCATTCAAGCAATCAATTTCGAGTTTCTACCAAACAAGTTCGGGACTAGCAACTCCTTAGCTTGCTGTGGCTCATCTCATACTTGAGGCTTGCAGAGCATTGACGTGCAGAATAAGTTCAAAAATATACTTTCATACACTTATTTATACACAATAATCTTTAGATCGTTTGTTTGTTAGAACGTTGTATTCCGTCCAGGGTTGGCGATTTTTTTGATTTTTTTTTAAATCAAAAATCAATGATTTTTTTTTATTTTTTCACGATTTTTTTTATTTATTTAATTTTTTTGATTTTTTTCAACTTTTTTATCTTTTTGAAGTGTTTTTTTTTTATGTTGCAATTAGCCTATTAACAATAACAGTATGTGGATCATAATGGATGGCTAAAAAGGGCACTTATTGCCTTCAATAATGGCCAACAGGCCAAGGTGGTGTTTACCACTTAATTGTATCGTGTTAAGGAATGATTTAATACATTTTTAAATATTTTTCTCAGCTAGCATGGTTCCTTTGCCTTTTTGGGGGATTTTATTTCATTCGTTTCTCTTTCTTTATTCATTTTGTTATTCACTATTCATTTATTCACCATTTATTTATTCTTTATTTATTCCACACACTATTTATTCATTCACTACGTTAAATTTTTTTAGTCTCGTGCTTTCCGTAGTTAAAAGTTCAACATCGTTTTTATCAATAAATACTTAATAATTCAATGTTGCGGCTGAATTTCGTGCAGAAAGTCAGTAACGCTGTTTAATTGAGTTCAAATGCAACCAACTTTGATATTCGAGAAAAAATTGCATTCTAGCTCAACTTTAATCTATGGTGGGTTCTCGGCTGACAGAAGTTCAGAGACTTACTTTTGTTGATGTGTTTGTTGATGTTTGATGTAGTGTCAGTTGCATTCACTCCGCTTGCGTACATTCGTGTCGTGATTCTAACGGAACGCATATATTGTACGTGGAGCCATGCGTACTCTCAGAGTCTGACACCTTGTGTCGTTGCTCCACTGCGACTTGTAATGCGCAGCCAAAGTCAAGTTCATTGACCATCAGATGGCAAGGTGAAATATAAATTGATGCACGTAGAAAACTACAGCAGGGATCGATGGGATGATTGAGTCAAATTTTAAAATTTAAATGCCGAGATAAAGTTTGCTGATTGGTAGAAAAGTGCGTTGTTTTGAATTTTTCGTTTAGTTGCGTTGTCGTTTAATTGCGGCTTCTTTCCACAAAAATAGATGACATTGTTGTCATATATTTCTTGCTTAGTACATGGTCATTTATTAGTTCATGCAAATAGGTGCAGAGGACTGTTGCAGAGGTGTCTAAACGTGACAGATTAACAAGAGTTTAAATCGCATTAAGTTAGCTAGCTATAATTATCTTGAATTGTGTATTCTTCTTTGGTCGTAATCTCACCTCAAATCAATGGTTCGGCCGTTGAGGCATAAACTGTGAGGATTTGGCCTCTTATTGCGAGTAATTGCGGTGGTGTTGACTTGTGTGCTGGTGGGTCGGGTGGGCAATAGGGCGGATGATGTTCGAGGTGTATCGCGTTCATTGTAGAGGCGTTCTTCTCCTAATATGCACGAAAGCAGGAAGGAAGGATTGGGGGGAGGAGAGAGAGCATGTGTGCGTGTGTGTAGGTCACGTGTCCACGCCTGTTACGTGTGTGTGTTTGTGTGCGTGGACGCCACTCCTGGGATATTGATTATCTCGATGAACCTGCTACCTCCCCACCCCCTCATCACCTGCTCCCCGTATGTCGCTGTGTTCTCGCACGCCATCTCCTCCTTATCTTATCACTCAGGATTTTGTTGAGCTCGCTCTTAATGGTAATGCTGGCTAGGGCTCATCATACGCACCAGCTGATAGACGCAGCCTAAACCCAGCAGGCTGAGCCTGCTTGCCATCGCTTTGCGTGGCGACTCATCACTGCATTACGATTTACTCTCCGTCTCAACACAAACTATTGCTGGACTCTTTAATTGTGTCAGAACGCAGTTGTTTAAATCGAGTTATAATGAATTTGCCTATTTGATGAGTAATACCCTAATGTTATAAGGTAATTAGGTAATAATAAGTTTTCAATTTTTTCTTGGTATCAATTTATATTGGTGCTGGTTCTCGTTGGTCCGGCCTTTTAATTTGAAAATGTTCGCCTTCAAACTAGAATCTCTCTTTTTGTCTCATAACTTACGAATTTCTTATTTTTTTCAACCTCTATGTGACCGTGAATACCAAAAGATAGAAAATTAATTGAAACGGATTGACACACAGGTTTATTTGAAAATTAAAATAAATCTAGTTTGAATTATATAACTATAGTACATAAACATAGTACTTGGCTATAGCATATAATCATAGTATACAGCTATAGCATATAACTATATGATTGTGTTTATCGTGCCGCACCTCACGCGCGCTGGTGCTGGCAAAAGAAGGCAGTAAGTTGGACGGCGGTTGTGGTGGCCCGTGCTAATGGCAGACGCCAAATTGCGACGCTCTCTGTGAGATTGCACGACTCTCCTCTGACGCTTTCCTGCTTCCTTTTTACCGTCCTCTCATTTGACTGGCGCGCGCAGCCTCAGTCTTGCATCTCTATTGAATATTGCTGACTTCCAATATTTAACTGAGATAAGTAGCGTTATCGCTTATTTTAGAGATGAAAAATATGACTAAATATTTATCCTCAAGTGCCGATAACTTGCATGTGCCAACATGAAGTCACCAATCATGTTTTTACTCGTAGTTAGTCAATCAGATTTGCCCATGGTTGTAACGTAGCTATTGCACCGTTCAGTGTTTTACATGGCATATTTTTCTCCTGCAATAAATGTTTCTTAAGAATTACAAGGCTTTCCCATGCTTTCATTTCATTCTATTACTAGACTTGGCTGTGCTGTTACTGTTGCTCATGGCTGTTGTTGCTTGCATTTATTGCTGTTCTTGAATGCATATGAGCGCTACACCTGGCCCCTGATGACACCTGCGTCATTTGACCGTGCGTGCCTCTTGATACCATCATTGCTCTCAGCAGGCCGCTCTCTGAAACGTTCTCCCTCCCTGGCTTAACGGTTATTCTGGAGTGCGATGAACCACTTCCTCTTGCAACTGCACCTGTTGAACTCCACACTGTCTTTTATAGCCTTCCGTTCGCTAAGTCATGCTCGACGTTGAGTCTGTGTCTCTCATTAAGAAGTGTTCAGCATTTCATTGTATTCTAATGGGAATCGCAGACATAAGCTGTTGTGTGTAAGACGTAGGTATGATTTCGACACTCTGCCGCGGATCCCTGCACCAGCGTCATGCGATGCTGATCGTTTTGTTCTCAAGTTATGACTGCACAGGCTCAATATGTAGGTTTGTTTCTGTCACTACTTCCTTTTGTGAATTATAGGATTTTTTGATCCAAAGTATATTTTTTACACTTACGAAGTGACTTCGTGACGGTCGAGCTAATGACGCTGTGCTGTGCACATGGTCGATACAAGGCGTTTGAATAATTTTTCTCTGCTAATACCAGTGCACATCGTAAAATGCTGAAAAATTTCTATGTTTTTTTACTAGCGATAAATTTCTTCTTTGTAATGATCTTCATGCAGTGCCGATCATTTCACGTAGATAAAAATTATCTTGGTTGCTCCTCTTGGTATAATTGATAATTTTGAACGACGAGCGCATCCACTAAGCTAGTCTATTTGCACTACAATGCACAGTCTCAAACGTCCTCTCATCGTCTATGCATATAATCCATTAAATTTTTGTCATCAAGTAGCACTACGATTTTCCGTGCAGTCACCGCGTTCCACCAATGCTAGCCACTAGAATGCCACTTTTTCTAATATAGCCACTTACATGTAGAATAGATAGAATTTTATTTCATATAGTGACGTAGTCATTAGTACGTGGCCGCACAAACCTGGTGGGTGGCGTGGGTGGCAGCAGCGGTAAATCGTTGCCAGAGTATCGTATGATAAACAAAATCATAATAGTATCTTAAGGTCACTACGAAACTAGAACGAAATACCATTTCGTACCGCAGTTCATAGACCAACTAGTCTATGCAAAGTCTCAAAGTTCAAGAGCTTCGGTGAGCGGTCAATGTTTTTCGTTAATCCCGGACACCTTTTCCCGCTGATGTGTCGGTCTGACATCCTCACCCCGTCCCCTGCGTTACTCCCCCAGCTGCTCTCTCATGTCCCCGTTACTGAAGCGTGGAGCCTCTCTACTCGCGCGGCCTCTCTAGGCGTCATGCAGCGTCCTATTTGAAATAGCCTAACGACTTCATTGAGCACCGTGCGACGTCTTCTTCTTCTATGGGCTTCAATTTGGGCACCTTCGTCCCACCCAAATTTATTTGGACTAATTTTGAAAGGTTAACACTTAACAATGTTTGAATGATTCGTTTTTATTCATTTAGTTACTTTTATTAATTATTTCTCCAGAGCCTTATGTATAAAATGCACTGAGTGATGTTTACGTCGTATTTTGAATTTCATAGCAAACTTGATGGTATATCTACGTTGTATTCCGTCAATATGAACACTGAGGAAATGGGGTGAAAATTTCTGGCCAATGACGATGAAAGAGCTTTTTTGTAGAAAATTTTTATCGGATAGTAAGTGAAACATTGATTTTTTTTTCTACCATTTTCCGTTTTCACACGATCTTTCGGCCATCTTCCGTTTTTTGCGTTTGTTTTGTGATTGCTTGCACAAATAACATAACTAATTTCGGCAATCTGTTACGTGGATTTGTAATAGGGAGCGCATTCCAATATCTAACTTGACACCTTGCCACTTGAGCTGATCGTGCTGAAGCTCACTGTCAGACTAATGTATAAGTAATACAGCCTTTATAAAATATACTGAGTGACCGATGTGTTGATGAAATGCTTTGCGGTTCAGTGCTCAATGTGAATGGCGAGCTGCTTTTATTAGGTGCATTGATTCACCTGACGACTGCAGTGTGATAATACGTTAAGAATGTCAGCTATCTCTTGCTCTTACAACTTTTTACTATGGAATGAAAGCCTGCATGAAGGTCGACGCAGTATGCATTGTTCACTGACGCCCATTTATTTTTGTATGTGGAACCAAATCCTGGTGAATAACGTTTTATGTTCTCGTTGCGAGCGCTGCTATTGCGGAGTCTTCTCCTTTGCTAAGATTAATAATTGTCGTGCTAAATTATGTTCTTTTACGTGGACTGCATCTCTATGTAGCTTGTACTTCGAAAATTTGATAAACATGATTATAGATGATACCGAAACCCTCCATTGGATCTATTTTGAATTCATTTGCAACAGTTTCCTTTACCGCTTCACATGGCAGCCGCAGCCTGAAAATAAACAAGTAGACCAAGTGTTAATGCTACTGCGTTATACCTCAGGCATTTATCTTGGAGGGCAGCGCACCAGGGAAAAAATCTGCCGTTGTTGCTGGGATTGTTTGCCGTCTTTGGGGGACGAAGGAATGCCCGGCATTTGTGAACTCATTCACTGGAGCTCAAACCTAGTTGGCTTTCCTTTCAAGAAGGAAATTTTCATGTGCGAAATTTTATCAATTCAAAGTTATATTAATATCACCAGACCATTTTGTAAGTAATTCGGCGCAAAATATATAATGACTTTCTGATGAGGTATAGAACCTTTTACTGGCGGTAATCATTACAGGAATAAACGAATTCCTCACACCTTGACTTGCATTTGTCAGTGTCGGCTCCGAAAGTAGGTTCTATAATGAATCTCGAATTGATGGAAGAGCGCTTGCTCCTGAATTTTTGATGTCCTGTTGCTATATTTGCCCCCAAAATAGTGTCGTAGCAGCCACTGAACCGAGCCACGCGAGAAAGAGAGAAGCATGTGGTGAACACTGCGTGAGTTACGCAAGCAGCTCGCATAATTTGCACGGTGAACTGCATCTCCTCTCTCGCTGACGTCACACTGCTTTGTGCACCTCCACACCGTCTGTAGGAGAAACTAAATCCGGCTTTTTCTTGTTTGAACATCGGTAATTCGGAGTACCAGACCTCTGCTTCTTCATTAAGTGGAGAATAAACTTTTAGTTGTCTGTGGATATAATTATTTTGCGAAATCATGGCAGTCTATATGCGAATGAAATGACCAAATACTGTTTTATATTTTCTGATTCAATGACCATTGCAATAAAGGCTATTGAGCTGCTTATCTATATTGGCTACTTGAATTTTCGAATGGCAACGGCTTATCGCATTACGTAGTGGAGGCAATTTTCTTTTGTACAGCAAGCCTGAAGACATGGACTGAAGTCTCGACACCTCTGACCCTCCCTCAGCCAACGTAGTTAAGTTACCGGGACATCCGGTGCTTGAGGTTCACAAGCACACTGCGCTTCTGGTCCCGCCTCTCTTATAGCTTCTCGTTCTGTCTTGCCACAGCTCGTCTCAACCATCTCGCCGCCAGCTGTGGCTCGGCTAACGGTTTACCACAGTTAATGATCAATCTCTGACATCGTGTCAAGCAAGTTTATGTAGTATTAATTCACCTGCATAACGCATTTATACTCTCGCTATGAATGTTACTCTATGAAAGATTGTCTCCTAAGAATATCGTAACACGTATATTTTTTTCTTTTCTTGGTAGAGAACTTAGGCAAATTACTAAATTAAAATTACAAAAATTATTATTAGCAAATAGCATATGCACCAAGTTTGATTTCGAAAATATTCTGCACATTACAATAGGTTGCGAGTAATCGACTGCTAATGTTTACGGCACCTCGCAAAACGCTGACGCTCGCCAAATGCATTGCGTGCCTGCAATGTGGTAATGCGGTGTTGTGCTCTACACATGTCCAACATGGTTTGGCTGCAAGTATTTGTTGAACAAAACAGAACTGTACACATCTGTCAAGCAAGAGTGGCAGATAAATTACTTGTTTGTTGCTAGTTCAAAGTAATGTCGTCAATTACCAGGTCTGGCTTGGTACTTGAATCATAATTGCCAGTCAAATTTTGTAACAAACTATTGAAACACATTTGCTGAGCAGCTTTATCGTATTGTACGTGTAGCGTTTTTCTCCCTCATGCCTAGAGAGGTCGTTCGCTGGCAGCGCACGTAACCTTCTGCGTCACAGCTTACCTACTCCACCTGGTGAACAGGTTTATGCCAACGCTGTGCACGCAAGCGTACGTGCCGATTCTTCGTAACGATATTTCGGTTCAAGTGCTTCACAGTAAGCGCATTCCAAGATGCATACCTCTATCCCTCATCCCCATGTTACCCTATATGCATCCCCGACTCTGTGAAGAACCTAACTACCAAACGAAGTCTCCTTTCTGCCTTTGAGGTTGACGCGTGTGGTGCGAATGCTTTTTATGTATTCTAATTGTACTTATCATCTGCTCAATCTTGTCTGTAATACTCGTGTCAATAACAAATCGGCCATTGTTGAAAGTAATATTTTGTTCTCAAAGTATAATTTGTATAACCTCTTCATTTAAAATACTACTGATACTATATCGCTCTTTATATTTTGAAGGAATGTCACATAAAAATTTAATCATCATTTGCAAATTTATTTATTGCATCTTGCCTGTGGGCACTGCCTCCCGGCTACAAGATATAAAAAAATTTGTAAGTAATCTTGACGTAATTGGCAAACCAGCAATGTTGAAATGCGGTTCAGGATAATTACAGCACTTGCGATAAGCGGTTCACCACAATCGCTGTCCTGAGCGGCGACAGGTGATGAAGGCTCGGTGCTGTGGCTGCGTCCGTCAGACTTCGCTCTGTTGCCCCTGTCGCTCATGCATACAAGCTGCTTGCTACGTTGCGCTTCCTCGATATCACAATTTTCTTTTCAAGAAGCTACGCCTGACCTTCCTGTGCCGTGATTTGTCTTATTATGAGGCAAAAATTTTGTTTTGTGGAGTTCTCATATCTGGGAATAGACTATGAAAAAGTAAAGCATGATTTATCAAGAATTTCAAGTCGGAACAATTATACATATGTTATGAGGAGTCAGGTGTGAGGCGGATAACACCGAGATAACGATGCTCTGGTGCAGTGCACTCTTTACAAAGACTTTCTCTGGTTTTCGGTGTGGCTATGTGACTCGCTCATTCTCATCATTACAAAACCTTCTGTTGCGTTATTCGAATGTGATTCTGATTCTATCATATTATCAGTGAATTATGACTTTTTTATTTACTGATTATATATCTTGGCCAACCATCACATACTATTGTCAGCATTTACAATTTTGGGAATGTTGACAAGAACCGAAATGACCGTACTTGACCGAATTTGTGAATTAGAGGCGTTCAAAAAATGTAAGAAGACGTCTTTAGTTGGCACATGTTTTGGCTCACATTGTAAAAATGCTTTTTAAATTTATTTAGGATTTGATGCACCAGATATTGAACTGCAATCACTCACAATTTGATGCCGTATATGTAATGCAGGGAGCCATGCAGCTGGCTGAACCCTCCCCTGTACCAGCACGGGCGTGCCAGCTTGCCTCTCTCTCTCTGTTGTTGCTGGCCATATTGATCTCAGCGCCCAAGTTTCACTGGCTAACTCCGTTATTTTCCGACTGCCTCGTGCTCAGCATCTCCCGACTCCAGCTTATTTACTCCTTAATCTTACGGTATTATTTGAGTAGACTCGACAAACTTGGAGCTACTATCATCAAAATTTTGATGCACATTGAGGAATGTATATAGTCATCTCTATTACATGTGCCTGCCGGGCAATGTTTTTAATTTGTTTGAAAACGACCGATTTTTACGAGGCTTTAAGGTCGTGTAAACAGTGAGGATATATTCCTACCTCGACACTCTTTGTACATGAGCCAATCGCTTCCCTGATCGTTTTCCCGTTGCCACGCGCTGCAAAAATTGAATTTTGTCTACCGGTGTCATTGGTTTTGAACTACTCATTATGTGTATTGATTAGTTTGTGCGGTTTATTAGAGATTTCTGTATACGTTGGCGGTTTATATTAATATTTTATCTCTGAATAATTTACATTAGCGTTCCAATTGTAAGATTATTTCTTTATACACACATGCACTTGCCGAATCTTCGCAATTGTCTAGACCGTTAGCAAGCGTTTGTACATCTTCATTCAGTTGTAAGCGACGTGCAGTCTTTGTGGTGGTATGAGAGAGAGCAAGAGATGGCAGGAGGTGTTCTGGCTGTAGGCGCTAAATAGTCACAGCTTATGAGTCCCCGTGACAGCATCAATGCCACAGCCTCTACCCTCCTCCTCGCCCGCCTCATTTAGAGACTTGAGGCATGCCCTGCACTCACGCCTCCTCCCCATCATCACACCCCCTCCCCTCTCTGCCTCATTTTTGCTGAGGTGCCGCCTGAACTGCGTTCTTGGATTTCCCCGAATTTTTTTACGGCGTCAGCGGCTGGAAATCCTTTAGTTTTCGCCTGGCTTATGTTGCTTACTCAATTCGTTTTCTCTGAGACTCTAGCTCTATCCGGGGTTTGACTGTGTTCCTTTCAACCGTTTTAGATCACACCACTGAACAAAGATTGTTAGCGAAGATCTATAAATCTAAGAACGCTTCTAGACGATCTAGAAAAATTGTAGAACATTTTTATTTTAACTAAGCCGAGGCAACAGTGCGAGGCACTATTGATCGCACTATTAGTTGGTCAGTTTTAGATAACTACTTCTGCGACGTGAATGTGAAAACGCGTAATTTGTGCAGCATCCCGGGCCCTAACTTCGCTGTGGTAGTTTGGATTCAATCAGTTATATGCTTGCATGTGCATGCTACTTTTTTTTTCTTCAAGTTCTTTTGCTTTAGAATCCAAAATGGTACGAATTATCCCGAACGAATTTTTTGAAGAGTAACATCGCCTTGAACCATACCATTTTTTGAGATATTTCTTATCCTCATGCGTTGATGAATCTCCCACGAAAATACTACGTTTCACATCATCTATAGAACTAGCGATATTGCATCGCTTTATTCCTAATCATGAATTCTTTGTGTAAATGTTTTTTCCTTCAAGACTTGAGTTTAGTTCACCAAGCAAGCGGTACACGTTTTTAGAAAGACGGCAGCGGATACCCCATCTGGTCCTTGACATTTTCCTTCAGTTTTAGCCGAGGCAGTTAACGTGGCTGAGCTTTAATCTACAATCTTGTGAATTATCTTCGCTTCGTCCATTATCGTTGTTTCTTTTAATTCATTATTTGGCTGTTAAGCCACCATCCTCTTGCTTCACCAGTCTCGCTGTAAACTTTTCAGGGATGATAACATGAAGGCACATGCTGCTCTTATCTCTTTAAACTAAAATACATCATATCCAATTTTCAAAATCACAGTCAAATAGAACATTCTCCTTGCTGCTAACGTTCGAGGTTCAATTTGTTATTGTAATTGAATCACCAGCTCAGAAGTTATAGTTTGGCTATGTTATGTTGAAGGCGCTGATTTTTCGTCGTTCAATTCGCTAAGGTGGCGCTAATTACTGTTCTGTGTAGCTTTGTAACGCGTTGATAACCTTTTCGACCACTACTCCGCACATATTTGCGATTCAAATGCTGCGCCATATTACAGATTAGATGTATGACCTATAAATTCCCGAGCCACATCACCTACCTACCGATACTTTGTTTTCTAATGCAAATGGTATGAAATGCACATCGGTAATGCTGTCTGTAGTTAAGCACAGCATATATCCGTACGTTGCGAGTGAGAACGTGCCTCAGTAAAGCCTTGACAAATATATTAGCCAGTGTTTTCTGAGCTCGGATGTCTGGAGCCTAACATGTTGCACAGGTGTTGCTTGTCTCTAATGCTTTAGTTTGTACTGGGCACATGTTACATTGTGTGCTTCTCTGTACAAACTACCGGTCAAATATATTGTTTTGTTCGACTGATTTTGCTAGTAAGCAGCCTGTACAATGATCGATCGTATTCCATTGGATAGTGAAGCCAGTAGAATGTGTCATTGGGCAATTTTTATAATTCGATTTTTTCAATTAATTTTTATTCGAGGCTTGGGGTATGGTATCCAACTTCTACCTTAATTTTTTGTTCCACATGTGCTTTGCTTACAGCAATTTGCAGTAAACTTGACTCGACATGCGGTGTACAGGGTGTATGGTTCTTATAAAATTGTACACGTCCTTGTAGGCAGGAAAATCCTTTTCCATGTTGTGCATCGCTAGAGCCGCACAGGCAGCCGCAACAAAGCTCTTTACAACCTTATTTTTCTAACTTTTTGTTTTCGGATCGAGCATACGTGAGTTCCAATATGACGACTTAAGTTGTCCATTTCGCTGTTTATTTGCAAATATTTGCAAGACCTCGTGTGACATAAGATAATTCTTCTTTCTCTGTGAGCAGATGGCACCAAAGGCTCTTGGGATTGGGATACTGGACTATCGTACGAGTGTCGCACCATCCTCTTTAAGGCTCTTCATAATCTTATAGAAAGGTAAATGCATGAGTACGTATAGATTAGTTTAGTCTTTCTTTACATGCATGCGATATCATTTCATGTTTGTCTGTTGTCTTTTTGTTACTGAATACCGGTACTATAAACGTTATAGATCAGCAAACGCTAAGCTTCTTTAAGGTTTTATGAAGTGTTGAGCAATGCCCTCATAGTTTGTTATAAAATTTACAATTTATTCATTTGTTGGTAGGTATTCTCGACTAATTAAGAAACACTCTTTGAACTTCCGGTGCATGCCATGTGCGATGGTATGTGCGTCGTTTAAGCATAGATGCTCTCACTCGTAATTTTTTTGAATATGTTGATTCAAATTTTTATAAAACTCGAGAAATTCATGAGCTATAATGAGTTGCGACACATTGACTGACACTTGGTACATTTCCTACAGATGTTTATTACGGGAGGACTTCGTGCGGTTGGGCAAGTGGTTCGTGCAGCCGTACGAAGCAGTGGACTGCAGCAGTACCTGCAAAAGGTGGGTATCTTTATTGTCATTCTGGCCACGTACTGCTGGCTTGCCATGCTGTCTCTCACATTATGATCTCAAGGCCAATTCTGCCTCCTCGTGCAACTTGTGAAGCTTGTGCCACCAATCACACCAATCAGTTCTGATGCGATTTTTTACGACCAAAATGCATCGATCTGAATTTTGATCTACAAGCATTCCTTCTGGTAACTTGGTGATTTAGATTGTGGCAACTGCGCCCTCGTACACTCAGCACAGGAGGCTCGCTACCCGACTTGATCTTGATATCGATGTTTCTACAACTATGTATAATGTAACTCAAGTGTTGTACTATATCTTCATATTAGCCTCATGGCTACAGGCATACGGGGTCAATCAATTCTCATCTATCACCATTCGATTAGAAAATTTAAACTACTACTTGAGTAAGTTATTGAGAAAGCGTTCAGCATCCTTACTCAGAATTCTTACGTTCGTGCGTTCGAAAGTCAATCTTGAAGATGGTCAATGTCCAACTCATGCATCTGTCTGGGACGGCGCATCTCGGTCTTATTGCGTCCTCTTATCATGTTATGAGCCCATGAAATCACCTTGAGTTAAATTAGCTTACCTTGAACTAATCTAGTTTAGTGTTTCTTGCTTGTTCTTAAGAAATTTAGGAAGGAAGCTCTAAAAAATTGCAAGATTAGTCCAATTGAAAGCTCAGGAAATGTTTGTTCAATAGAACCACTGTGTTACTTTTATAATAATTCGAGCTAATGGGTTTTAATGTGACAGTTATGGTGCAGTATTAATCACGCGCTTCATTTGTTAGTTTATGTCAGATGTCGCAACAGTCAAATCTTGTGAGTTGTGACGGAATGTATCAGCATAATTTTGTTTATTAATTTTACGTTATTGTATCCGTTCATTAGACTGAGTAAAATAAGGCACTCTTTACTTCGTCATTTGAAGTACCTAATTCTTATTTTATGCAACATTTAGTGACGCGGTAGTAATGTTTGGTTGTTGTGTGCAGCACGCACCTATCATTCAGCCTATCGTTCTTCGTGCACGGCGAGAGCCACGTGTGTGCCAGCGTAGACGTGCGGCAGCAGCCTCCCGTGCGTCGACTACGCGCTGCTCACCTCGCCATGGCTGCTGCTGCTGCTGCTGCCTCCGCTCACCGCCCTCCTGCTCCACCGTCGGCTGCTGGTCCCTCTCCTGCAGCCGCCCCTAATAACCCTCCTGCTGGGCTCCCTGGTAAGCCTCATAACTATTATGTTTTATTGTAACGGGTGATAATAACTGACAATAAACTATTCTCTTTTTCATTCAAACCGGTTTCCTGACCTTTTCATTTCTTGCATTGCGCAGTGGTGCTGGCGCCGTACAGTCTTAGCGGGATCCTGACGGGAGTTTCGTATCGCGTCACTGACCCCGGAATCCAAAAAATCCTCGACGACTGGAAGCAATTTTTCCCGCTGTCGAGCCGCCGGCGACACCGGCACCGCACACGGACGAGCAGCGGCAGCAGCAGCGACGGCGACGATAACGTTGGAGATAACACGTCTGAGGGACTCTCGTCGTCAGCGTCCAGAGACGAGTGGTCTTACGTCTCGTCTGATGAAGACGACCTCCCGCCCGTTGTTGAAGTCCTCGTCGGTGAGTGCTTCAATAGCATTCTTTCTAGACGATTTCATGTATTACCGAGAACCAATCCTTCTGTTAATGAGCATTTAACGATTTTTCTATTTATTTAATGAAATCTCTTACAGTCCTGCACTGAACGATCAAACTTGATGTTGTGAAGCAATAATATATATAATTCGGTATATATGTTTTAATTAAAAGGCTATTAGTTCTATGTATGCGCTCGTTATTAGATTATGAATAAATTATAAATTAGAGGATCGTAAATGTTAAGTTATCAAATTAGGTCAGTCCGGGCTATCCCACGAGCTCAGATTTTACCAATTTTATTTATCAACTTTTCGTGATCTCGTGTTGTATTGAAGAAGAATCCTATTTCAACATTGCAGGTGGCTTCAGGCTAAAGTATCCTAGCTTTTACGTGCTCGTGACGGACTTGGATGATGTGAACCTCCCTAAAACTACTGACGGCACCGAAGGCTCCCCTAACCAGCTGCCAGGTGACCCCACCTACGACAACATTGGGTGCCCGCCTGTACCTTTGAAGCCTCGCGTCTCCCCCCGCCACACACATTCACCTTTTACCGCTTCCACGCATCCGCTGATGGTCGCTAACTTCGTACAACCTGAAACTCGGGCGTCCGTGTCTCGCGGCCTTGGCGAGCGGGTGTGGCAGGATGTGGTCCAGTGCCATCAGACGAGTTCGTCTTCAGGCGCATCGAGTTCTCATGAGGGATTGTCCTCTGAGGGCTGCTCCCTCACTCCTGCAGAGCTGGCTGGCCGTTGGGACTTCGCTGACCCCGCCACAAAGCTCCCATGCACTTGTTCCAAGTAAGATTAATACTCTTCTTGGCAATAAAACGATTTTTTAACCCTTATAAGTATCATTTGATTACGACGTTCAGTTTGAAACTTGTGAAGTTTGACCGGTACTTGTCAAGGAACAGAAATGAAGGTTGAAATTTAAGATTTGTGTCGAACAGATGTGTGGGCAGCAGTGGCAGTTCAACGAGCAGCAGCAGTAGCAGCAGTACCCTATATAAAGGAGGTTGTGGCGTTACGACGCCTGGCAGTGTACCCAGCTTACGGACGGGAGGAGGTGGTGGCGGTGGTGGTGGTGGAGTCTTAACAGACGGACCTCCTGCATCCGTTGAAAGTCAGGCCTCCATCACACCATCTCCTCTGCCCACCCCCCACTCCCACCCTCCGTCGGTCACCCCTCACCACGGTAAGATTGTGGTTTTGAAAATATTCTCTCAGCCAAAGAGTTGTCTTGTATTATATTGACTTCTTCATTAGTTAAACATATTTTTAAATCTGAGGTATAGTAAGCAAGTTGGTACACAATAATTTCTGTAGCTTGGTTGTAGCACCCTTGACCTGCAAGGTTACATTATAACTGAGCAACAATTTACCACAGACGCGTCTATGCCCACACTGAGCCCGCAGCCTCCTCCGTCTAACGCGTCTCTTGGAGGGGGAGACCCCGCCACGCCCCTCGACCCCAGCAGCCTGGACACCAAACCTTGCCTCGCTGATCTCCTGGCTGCAACCGCTCCTGCCTCCGTCAAGATGGCTTCTGCTGCCCAGGTCAGAACTTCAAACATCGTCACTAGCCCTCACAAGTTCTATATAAACCGCCTCTAATTATTAATTGATAAACTAAGAAAATGAAACTCTACTTAGGTGCGAGATTTAATCATTTTCACAGTTTATGATGACATTGTCAATTGTTAGATTATTTTGTTTGTTGTCATAATGCATTTGATTATTTTTAATCTAACTTTAATTAATTATATTTTCCAAATATTTATTTATTCGAGTGTTGAATTCAATTTCGTGAACTTTATTTCTCCAATGACACTTAATTATAATACAGTATATTGTGAGTGTATTATTATTTTTCAATATTCGTTGGCAAGCTAAAGCGAGAATAGTTAGACAGCCTGTTCTACCCATTGATTGGTATGTGCCTCAAAGCTAATCTTAAAACCTAGTACAGTTCTACATTTGATATTTATTTTTCCTGTACTTGACTGAATTTGTTCTTGTTGGCTTCCCCTCCTGCAAAAATTTAAAGTCTTCAAATCACTATGTTCTTGTTATTTCTTTTATCAGCAACCAACCTGCAATGCAAAGAAGCAACTGTTTTACGGCTGACTCTGCTGTATTTGTTATTTAAATAATCTCTATGCAATCATGAATTGCGGTTCCAAGTAGTTACTAATTGAGTTGAATTTCAGGTTTCATCACCGTACCGAGGTCCCGGTCAAGATTCAAACAACACACATGAGTCACATTTCACCAGTGGCCAGCAACTGGCGATGCGTGGCCTAAAGCGTCATATCATGCCATCCTCTGATTATCAAGACGCGTGCAATTCAGAGAGCCACACATCCTCTCTTTATGATTGCTCGAAACTTGACGCCTGGTTAGTATTGGCTACTGTCATTAAGTATATATTGGCTTTTTACGTTGTTGAATCCTTCCATTGCTTCGTGATACTCCCTACGAGTGAATCATGCTATAAAAACACAAGAAGCACTACGAAAGGTGCACACCTCTGTTTTGAACAGAATTATTCCGTTCGTGCGCCAGCCTGCTCCCCTAATCTAATGAACAGGTGTCTCAGTGTTCCTTTAATCATATTGCCTTCGTTTAAATTTTAATATTTATCTTCCATCAATATTATCAATTCAAATGTTGTCTTCTTTTGAGTAACATTGTATTCTTTTTGCAGGTACTGCCATCCCGTCAAACGATTCCGCACTGCCGAAAACAAAGTCGAGGAGCCTCTTTGGCCACCTTACAGACCGCCTCATCACGCAGCTCCTCCTTCTCCTATCAAACAGGAGGTCAGTGCACTCAGTTCGAATCAAGACAATAATCATAAACATGTTGAGCGCCATTACCGGGTTGATAACACTCTCCATATTATACTTATATTTCCGTTTAACCTTGTGTTCTGCTGGTCTATTGGGCGCTATTTCCTTTATTTGTCAATGTGTAAGATAGACAGGTCTTACAGAGCCTTGAAATTAATCATGTTATTCCAAAGCGAGCATTCATTGTTTTACTATTACAATTCTGTAAGTTCTAGAGTATTTATAAATAAATTATCATTTCAGCATGGTGTCTTCGAAAACACGGACTCTAATGCCACTGGTATCGCAACGGGTCATTGCTCGCCATCACCATGTCTTCAGCACAACGGACTCGCCCAGTCCTGTAAGAGACCAACCTCTGAAAGCTCCTCTCCCAGCAGACTACCTACACTTAAACGTCCTCTCACGGGTCATGATCCTTACGTTTTTGATGATGAACCCGCTGCCACCAATGGTCTACCTGATGGCTTTAAACGCGAGATCGACATCAAGGAAGAACCTAAGGATGATATGTCACCCAACTCTCCTGCCATCAAAAAATCGGACCTGTACACGAGCGAAGGGTTGCACCCGTCCCCGTCCGATCTAGAGAAGATCTTTGCCAATGATTCTCCTCTTGATGATGTGAGTACCCAGAAATGCACCTATTACATACGGTTACTATTTCGTAATCTCTCGTGAAAATTTCTTGTTTGCGTTCAGATTTCGTGTCTAATTGAGAGTACATAAATATAGGTAATTAGTTGTGAAAATCGATTGAATTTAAACCATATGTTTTTTCTTGTATGAATACCGTGAGAGAATTGTTTAATGTTGCTTCCATTACCGGAAAATTATAGAAGAATACGATAGCACTTGCATAACTCCACTGTTCAACAACATCTTTTTAAATCTTGTCAGAACCATTACCGCGATCACACACCGCCTGGCTCGAATCACTCCATTGGAAACATCGACGATATGCCGCAGTCTAACAGCTGCAGCGGCGTGGGCAATATAGTGGCAAACCTAGGCAAGAGTAATTGCAGTGTATCCGCATCGACAGCTGCAGGATCCGTTAGTCTTGGGGAGCTCACTAAAATGTATCCAACGCCACCGTCATTGGAACACAATAACTTTGATCATGACGCTGCTTGCGACGATCAAGAGCCTACGGATGATTTTAGCCTTACGCACACTCCAGAGTTGTTGCCTCATGTGTTGAAGGAGGACATCAAAGGTTCGAACATATTTAGACCTCTCCCGTTATCTATGTTTGTGGGGTCGGAACGTTACAAGCCTTTGACGGACCTTCCCAGCATGCGCGAT
Source organism: Hyalella azteca (assembly GCF_000764305.2). Taxonomy (NCBI): domain Eukaryota; kingdom Metazoa; phylum Arthropoda; class Malacostraca; order Amphipoda; family Hyalellidae; genus Hyalella; species Hyalella azteca. Next base: position 132,481 of record NW_025942808.1, on the reverse strand, counting down.
CCCGTGCAGATATTGCCTGGCTCTGTATATAGACCTTCCTGGCCTCAAAACAGTAACAATAATAATAATACTAATGTCAATAATAATTCTAGTACTAGTAATAATTTAGTGGAGAAGTTACAGCGACCGCCGTCTCAGCTTCCTCCTCAACTCGGTACTCCTAATAAACTAGGCGCCATGTCCCCCGCGATGGATAGAGGCCCTGGCAGCGTAGGAGGACCTTCTTCAGTGGGGCCTAGCCTAGGCTACGAGTTAGCCTCCCCAGCCTCCAATCAATCGTACCTGAGCAAAGCGGTAGCGTCCGTGGAGCCGAGCACCTTGAGTCAAACCCCTGAGGCAAGCGCCCTTATTGTTAATATGGTTTTGATGGACTCGTCTCTTAATCTATTCCGTGATCACAACTTCGACTCGTGCCCAATGTGTGTGTGTAATAACGATCACAAGGTCGTGGGTAACGTACGTGGTAGTGATGGTGCACTGTACCTTCCATCGTCTTATCTCAGTCCTTCTGAAGAGGCAATCGAGTGCAACTGCGGCTTCTCTGCCGTTGTTAATAGAAGACTTGCATTCCAGTCCGGTTTATTTTATGAAGACGAAGTGGACTTGACAGGTCTTCACGATGGCCTTCTTACTGAAAGAAGAAAATCCTCGTTATCCAATCTCGTTGAGAAAAGTAATAAAAATAATGATAATGTTGAACGAGATACTAGTTTATTAGACCATATGCCGGAGAGTTTATTTCAGCTGGTGCAGCACCAGTGCGTGGACACGCTGGGTAGCAGTAGTAGTGTGGTACAAAGAGCGGCTGCTGTATACAGATCAACTAGGCCTGTGCTCAAAATTAATCTCGTTGATATCAAAGACGGCAATGATTTGGCTCAGTTGGCTCTCGAGCAAGCACGTTTAGATGAGAGTCCTCTCACCTTGAGACTATCCTGCATGCACAAATGGGCTTATTATCAGTATGACGGACCTGCTTGCTCACAAGATCTTGCCCGTTGTATGACGGCACTTCAACCCCACCTGCAAGAGGCCATACAGAAAAAGTCTCGACCATGGGAACCTGTGTTCAATGTTCGCGGGCCGCTCACATGGCGTCACTTTCTTCGTATGGCTTTTCGAGGTACTGAAGACATGGCTGAGCCTCTCCCTGTACCTATGTTGCTGGCAGGGCATGATAGAGACTGGGTCTCTGTTGCGCCACAAGCAATCAAACACTGGGAACGACTAATGCTTGAGCCTTACTGTCAACAACGCGCTATCGCATACGTCGTCGTATCTCCTGACAACGAATTCGTCCTCAACCATGTCCGCACTTTCTTCAAAGAGCTCTCGTCTGTTTATCAAGTGAGTTTTAATTGTGCAAATTACTGCTATCTGTGCTTTCAGTCTTTGTTAGTAGAAGTTTAGTTGAATTAATTTCAGTGTGAGGTAAATAGACGATTGTGTAAAATCGTAACTTATTGTCTATCTTAATTCTTCACCAAGTTTCATTATAGCAGTGTAGAAACTGACACTTTCTAATGGCAGAAAATACGAGCGCTCTTATTCAGATATTTGGTATTTGTTAAAGTTGTTATTTTCGTGTAGATATTCGATTTTTAATTATAGCTTTGATTGAAAATGACTAACCGCCACAAAATGATTGTATTTATTACAGCAGTAACTTTATTAAAGTTGTTTGTTTGAGTTTATTTAGGTTGCAAGAAATGCTTGGATTTATTTATGAAATTTTTCATGTTAGATGTGCCGTCTGGGCCGACATGCGCCCATCCAACGCGTCTTGGTAGACGGCATCATGCGAGTCAGCAAGACTGCCGCAGCAAAAGTCGCCAACGAGTCTCTTGATGACTGGTTCACACTTCTCGACGATTCTCAAATATCAACTAAACTCAAATTCTATTCTCAGGTACGTTTATGGTTCTTGATTTATTGTAAAATGATGCATTCGCCAGTCGCCTGTAGCGAAACGCCGCCAACCTAACATTGAGGTTTTATCTGCAATCGTTCCATCCTACATACTTTAAATATTTTAATTTGAAGGCTCAAAGATGGTTTCTATAAACCATTTTATACTGATTCTCGCATTATTGTTCCATTTTACTTGCAGCGTGTTATTTTTCAGAATAATGTAATTTTTCATTGAACTATTGCAGCCTTACTTAATGCGGTGTGTTTCAGGTGTGCCGTCACTTTCTGGCGCCACATTTATCAGGATTACGTATGGACAAGACGTTGTTCGAGGTGGGTAAGAGTAGAAGTGGTAACAGCACCAACAGCGGCGATCAAATGCAGCGTCAGGCGTCCATGTCACCCATGCCGCCTCCCTCCCTCGGCCCTGACGGCTCAACTGGTGGCGTTGATATGCCAGGACAGACGCAAACTGACGGATATGCCGTGTCTGCAGGCAGTGTAAGAATTATATTTACTTTCTCGATGAAAAAATATATTAAAGATTTAATCGCAGTATTAGGTACAATCCTTATAGATTAGCACTTGAGCCAAGAAAAGGAAATGATCTTCATTCCCCGTATCATAAATATTTATTCATTTTTTCTTTTGTATCATGTATTGATGTGTAAATCGTGATTATTACTACCCTTCCTTATTTCTGTCATATTGAACAGATTAAAGTTCTCGTACTTGAGGTTAAATTTGTTAACTTTTATGGCGTGCAGTCGTTCGGGTCGGGATGCAGTCTTGTGGACTCAGAGGAAGATGAAGGGCCGCCTCCTGCAATCATGATTTACCTGGTGGATCCTTTTAGCGTTGGTCACGACCATCCTGAAATGCATCGTCTCATCACTCTGGGCCTGCTTCGCTGCTATAAACAAATGCTTGACTTCCTCCCACAACACATGCAAGCCAATGTCCATGTTCAGGTGAGGCTTGTCGTGCTGGAGTTCCCCGTCTTCATTTTTAAATTTTGATCTTGAACCTTAATCATTCAATCATCTAATGTGTTATATCTCGACATCATTATGTTCTTATGTTGTGAGTTGACTCGTGTGACCTGACTGCTCAGTTAAATCACTCGCCAACAGCTAACCTGAAGGTGAATAGACCAGCCAAGTCGTAGCCTTGGCTGGCCTATTATTGCGTCAATTTAGTAAAGAGAGATGAGATGGAAGATGGGGTTAAGAAAAAAAATTGCGAGCGCATAATGCTACTTTAGCGGTGTGTGGCAAATTATTGTTGACGAAGCCCTTGTTATTATGAGCTGCCGTAAGCCGTATCAACTTTTATCAAAGTTTGGTCACCCTGACGCCTATAGATGAGATATTTGCTCGCGTTTGGAAGCAGACTAAGGGTCATCATGCATGCATAGATTTATATATGCAAGTTTGATTGAAGACCAGAGCATAGATTCCTTAAAGATTCCTTACCTGAAATTCTTGCAGCAATCGGATTCTCAACAGTCTATGAAAATGTTACCCACTAGCAAGTTGAAGAGCGTTGCAAGGAATGGAGCCGGTGGATTTATTCTTTAGTGTACAGTTGCGTTCAATAAATTGTGAATTAAACTAAATAATACGCTAGTTAGTTAGTTAGTTAGTTTAGTGGCCAGAATTCGATGTCTACTGTAACGGTTGAACAAACTTGGTGGAAGAATTTGCACGTGAATTATTCTTCTGTGAAATGATTTTCATTCTTCTATCCTAAAAATTAAACTAAAAATTATTTTTAACAGCTATTTACGATAAATTTAATGGATGACCGTGAAGATTATCAAAAACGCAAGTTTGATTGAAGACTGCCAATGCTCTGGTCTTCAATCAAACTTGCATAAAAGAAAAGCTTCTGCCTAACTACACGAAGATTTATATATATATATTTATATTTTTTTTTGAGGAGCAGAACTTGCTTCATGCCATCTATCAAAAGCCTTTCTGTGAACGTGTTGTTTTTGGTGGTGCAGATCATATCCCTGGAGAGCATCGTCGAGCTGGCGGCTGACACGCACAACATCTCCCGTCAGTCTGACCAGCTCAAGTGCCTGGCGTTCTCCGTGTTCACGCAGTGCCGAAGATTCTTAACTCATACCAATAGCGTCCGTTCCCTCACTGGCTTTGGTCCTGCTTCCGTTTACGATAATTTCCTTAAACCTAGAGATGTAAGTATCCTCAAAATTTATCATAGAATTTCAACCATTGGACTGTTATCTTAATTTAAATAATAAGTTGTATTCTTGATTAAATCTCTAACTTGAGGTAATACCTGTGAGATTCAATCTCAATTACGATGAGCATGTTAATAATTCTATCGCATGTGTTTTTACAAGTTTTGTGATTCCTTAAAGATTCCTTACCTGAAATTCTTGCAGCAATCGGATTCTCAACAGTCTATGAAAATGTTACCCACTAGCAAGTTGAAGAGCGTTGCTAGGAATGGAGCCGGTGGATTTATTCTTTAGTGTTGAGTTGCGTTCAATAAATTGTGAATTAAACTAAATAATACGCTAGTTAGTTAGTTAGTTAGTTTAGTGGCCAGAATTCGATGTCTACTTTAACGGTTGAACAAACTTGGTGGAAGAATTTGCACGTGAATTATTCTTCTGTAAAATGATTTTCATTCTTCTATCCTAAAAATTAAACTAAAAAGTATTTTTAACAGCTATTTACGATAAATTTAATGGATGACCGTGAAGATTATCAAAAACGCAAGTTTGATTGAAGACTGCCAATGCTCTGGTCTTCAATCAAACTTGCTTAAAAGAAAAGCTTCTGCCTAACTACACGAAGATTTATATATATATATTTATATTTTTTTTTGAGGAGCAGAACTTGCTTCATGCCATCTATCAAAAGCCTTTCTGTGAACGTGTTGTTTTTGGTGGTGCAGATCATATCCCTGGAGAGCATCGTCGAGCTGGCGGCTGACACGCACAACATCTCCCGTCAGTCTGACCAGCTCAAGTGCCTGGCGTTCTCCGTGTTCACGCAGTGCCGAAGATTCTTAACTCATACCAATAGCGTCCGTTCCCTCACTGGCTTTGGTCCTGCTTCCGTTTACGATAATTTCCTTAAACCTAGAGATGTAAGTATCCTCAAAATTTATCATAGAATTTCAACCATTGGACTGTTATCTTAATTTAAATAATAAGTTGTATTCTTGATTAAATCTCTAACTTGAGGTAATACCTGTGAGATTCAATCTCAATTACGATGAGCATGTTAATAATTCTATCGCGTGTGTTTTTACAAGTTTTGCTGTTTAATATTTAGAACTTCACGACCTGTTGACAATACTAATTTGTTGCATGGTAACTAGGGTGGTCCTCAAAAAACTTTTTTTCTTGAAAATGAGTTCCTACCTCAAAAACGGGTTCCTCTAGATGCCTAAATAATATTCCTAAAATATATTTCAAATCAGTTAATATTTAGAGGTCGCTCAATGGCGTCAAAGTTTCACCCCCATGGCTCAGGGTCATTGGGTCTGTAGAGTGAACAAAGAAACGGGTCTGAACATGCTTGAACAGTAATTCTTTGTCCAGTCCCACCCTGTATGACTTGATTCCATTTCTGGGTTCGTTGTGCAGTGTGTATTTTGGACAGTCAGTCAGTCGTGTTCATCCACGGATTGTTGAAGGTTGACAGTCGCAATGGCAACTGTCACACGTGCAAAGAAGGGATAGTCTGTGTCTCCTTCTCTCGCGTTGACGCGAGCAAAGCTTCCTTCGTGCTAGGTAGGGCTGGCTGTTGTCCACTTCCATCACAGCAACGGTGCTACTTAGGATGACGCCTTCAAGGAGGTCATCTATGAAGTCCTCCAGTTCCGGGAGCGGGCAAGGATTCCTACAATGCGTCCTGATAACTTTTTAACGAAGCTGGAAAAAATCGAGCAAGAATACCAGCTAGTCAAGAACAATCGTCACAAGGGAATCCAAGGCCCAGACCGTGAGGGAGTCCGTCTTCAAGGAGGAACCAGAGAGGGTCTTCGACGTGCGCCCTCGGTCATGAAGATTGAGGAAGCCCAGGCCTTCCTTGTCGGGCATCGGCAGCCTGGTCGCCCGGGGTACATGGGAGGGATCGATGCCGAACTTGCCCGTAAGGAAGAGCGGAAATGAAATTGGTGGCAAGTGAAGGAGGAGCGCTGTCATTGGGCACAGCAGCCGTCAATGTCGGCTTCTACTGCCATATGGACCCAGGCGACTCGTCCTCCACATCATCCAGTGTGAGAGCGGAGGAGGTGGAATTCCATGGGCAACAAAAACAGGGAGCTGTGGGGATAAGCCACAGCTCCCGCAAGCGCAAGTCCACCGAAGAGGGCGAAGAATGTGATTACTCCAGGCTTGACAGCTTCCCTTGACCAAACCAAGGTGAGCGAAAGAGGATCTGCGTTCCTCCTAACCAAAGCAGCTCGAAACTTCGGCCCCAAGCCAGAAGAGGTTAACATCAACTGCTCCATTTGCCGATATCGGCAGAAACACCAAGACATGTAGGCCTCACAGCTCAAGGCGGACTTAAAGATGAGACGGTGGTGGTGCATTGGGAAGAAAAGCTAATGAGGACCTCACGAATAAAAAGCACGTGAACTGTCTACCTACCCAAAGCGGAAAGGAGCTGTACATTTTATAGGCGTTCCCATGGCTCGCCAACGCTACGGGGAATGCACAGAGCGATGCCGTCGTCACGCTTCCGCGGGAGTTGTGGATTGAGGATCGTGTGGTAGCGCAGTGTTTTGATAGGACGGCATCAAACACCGGGCACATCCATGAACTTTTCCTCGGCGAAGCATTCCAGGCGGTCATGGGTGGAACATCAGGCACACTGTTCCGACGGTTTCAGGCCCAGTGGGAGTTTCTGGAGTTTTGTAGGAGTATTCAGAGGGAGTTTTGAAGGAGTATTCAGAGGGAGTTTTGAAATTTCAACACATTAAAAACTCTCCATAAAGAAATCAGAGTGTGATGTAGGAGCGTGGAAAAACTATATTCGAATTTTGGACTCCATTGTTGAGGACAACCCTAATGTTTAGACCCGTTCCTTTTTAGCGCATTTTCTCATTTATGAAAAAAAGGAGCTATTGTGATCGTCATGTCTGTCCGTCCGTCCGTCCGTCCATCTGTCTGTCCGTGACTTCACAGACGGACGAGAAAATGCGCTCTCTATCACTCACTGCAGTGAGTAATGATCTAATTTTTTCACTCTAGAGACCCAATGACCTTGAGCAATAGGGGTGAAACTTTGACGCCATTGAGCGACCTCTAAATATTAAACGATTTGAAAAATATTTTAGGAATATTATTTAGGACTCTGGAGGAACCCAATTTTGAGGTAGGAATTCATTTTCAAGAAAAAATGTTTTTTTGAGGACCACCCTAATGGTAACCTATTTATTTTATACTACTTAATAAATGTTTTTTAGTTCACACAAGTGATTCATCTTGAATGTTAGCCGATTGAAAATTGGCTTGAATGATTGGTTTGTTAATATTTTTCAGAACATGGTAAAAATTTTTACATATTTTGTGTGTATTACCTTTCAGCCGAATGAAGAGGAGGAAGTGAGAGCTCCGTACCCGGTGTGTTCGCCTCCTTATATTCTGGCGTCAGTCAAAGAAAATAACCACAAAGAAGCTGAAGAGGCGTTAGGAGCGCCTAGAGAGAAGTCCACGGTACTGCACTGCACCTATTGCTTGTCAGAAGACCAACACTGGCTGCTTGCTGCTGCCACTGACAACCACGGCGAGATGCTCGACACCATAACAATCAATATAGAAGTACCAAACAGGTGAGCCATCTTATATGTTGAATTATCGCCAATCAGAATAGCGATTTTGATGATTCGTTTTCAAAGTAATAAGTTTTGAAGTTTTTTACTCATACTGATGATGCTAACTACCGAGTTTTCAATGTTTTTAATTGTTGGTAGATTGATTGAGAAGTCGGACATTTGGGTTATTAAAACGTTCGCTGCGATCATTTCTGAAATTATGAACATTAGATATTTGTAATCCTTAAGCTTGTTAATGTACAGGAATCTACTGAATTATGTATGTTGCATATTATAAGAGTATTTTCACTAGGACACGAAGAAAGAAAGCATCATCTCGAAGACCTGGTCTGAAGAAGCTCATGGAGTGGATTCTTGGTGTGATGTCGACTGGCGTCCACCCGTGGCGGCTGGTTGTAGGCAAACTCGGCCGCATGGGTCACGGTGAACTCAAAGGCTGGCTACACCTGCTCTCACGCAAATCCCTCATGGCGTCATCTAAGAATCTACGTGACCTGTGTAAACAATGTGACTATCTTTTCCCTGGTGCTGCTCCGTGCATCTTGTCTGCTTGCCTAGTATCACTTGAACCTGACTCCACGTTTCGTATGATGCCAGACGTCTTCACGCCCGATGAACGATTTGGGCACACAAGCCAAAACTGCAACTTGAACACTCCGCAAGACGTTACTTGCACCCATATTCTAGTCTTCCCTACCTCAGCTACTGCCCAGGTCAGTCAACAGATTTTTTTTGCCTGCTAAATATTCTATTTACTTCGTTGTATTAATTTACATGGTACATCATGTGACACTTAGTTTTACTTAAGGCTTGCGCATAATATTTGCGTTACTTCTGGCGTTGCGCATAATATATGCGTTACCTCTGACGTTGCGCATAATATTTATGTTGATTTTTGCTCGTGCAGTCGGCGCAGAGATTTCAGGACGAATATCCCTTCCAATTCGTCAACGAGGATTCTTTACTGTTGGATGACCACATGGATGGCATGGGTGGTCTCAACTACATAGATATCGTGAACATGGAGAGCTCCGGAAACGAGCCTGATCCTTTGGACGACGTGGCCATCGGCGTTCCCGAAAGTCTTTCTCAGTCTTCGAGCCCTAACAATGCAGGATTTGGAGGCGGCGACAGTAGAGGTCGTTGCGTGAGCCCTTCTCAGCAAAACGGACAGGCTCTAAGTAACGGTCAAGTTCTTGCTGATCCTGACGAGGATGAAATGGCCACTCTTTTACAACAGCCCCTGGCGTTAGGCTACTACGTTAGCACGGCGGGAACCGGCAAATTACCTCAATGGTTCTGGTCTGCGTGTCCGCATCTCGAGAATGTTTGTCCTGTTTTCCTGAAATCTGCCCTGCATTTGAATCAACCTGCCGTGACGCAAGCTGAAGCCGAAGATGTCTTACCCAACACATCGAATAAAGCACACCCTTTGGACTCGGCTTGTACTGCGGACGTCCTACGGTGAGTGTCATTCTCGTTAGACTCCTCCTGTTCTGCACTATAATTCTGCAATATAAATTTTTATTGAATAATTTATACTGTTCTAGTTATCAGTCTGACTATCAAATTTTTTGCCATAGATTCGAATCATTTTCAATACATTTTCTGGTTGCTAGTGATGCGTTACTTTTACAAATAATTGAGTATATCTAGTGGCTTTGCGATCTGTTGTATTTGTTACTGTTTGACTGGAGAAAGGAAGTGTAATTAAAGCCTTTGTTCCTCACAGATATGTATTGGAAGGCTACAACGGTCTCTCTTGGCTAGCTCTTGATCCCACAACCCAAGACAGAAGATCTTGTCTACCATTGCACATGCAGGCGCTCTCCAATCTTTATAATTCAGTGGCTGCTCTTGTTTAGTCCGACAGGAGAGTACCGTATCGTCATTTTGAGCATGGACTAGGCTCTCTTTTGGTGAAAAATGTGTCGACCTAGTCTCCGCCCTACAACTGGAATGAATTGGATGAGCATTTGATTAGTGCAGAAATTCGTGGTCTTGAGAGAGTACACACAATAAACTAATGCCAAGGAGTTCGTGCAACGCTGCGTTGCCTTACCGCTGTAGTGTCAAGTCATTGCATAGATCTCTCTTCTCAAACAATTGTGACTGGTAATGATCGTTCAGAATGACTATAGTAATAATTGCATATCATTTAAAATCATTCTAGTTTATTTAGACGGTTCGAAGACACTGCTATTGAGTCTTCCTACTTGTCATGTTCTCAAAAATTGTGTTTAGTTATTGATTTTAAACGTGCGAGAATTTTAATGTATGAACGCGCATTTAGGAAAAAATTAAATTAAAATAAGAATGTGAGAGAAATTTTAAAATTTGAATCTGTGATTCGTCGCAAGTAGTATTTTACAGGATCTCGTTGATAGTTCATGTTTTGGATGTCGGTATTCGACTGGCGTGGCCATGCTGCTTTAGCCATCGTGATCGCAGGTCTTCCTCCTGAGCGCTGCTGTACCTTCCACCCTTTCGTCACCCATAAAGGACAAAGGAACTCGGCATTCTCTACAGTCGTGGTCGATGTTAGCGCCTGCCTCCGTTTAAAGAGTGCTTCAGCTCTCCCCATGCAGCACTTGGTGTACGTCTTTGTGAGGTTTTGTTTGCGTTGCGTTGTTTGGTGGCGGCACACAGCGTCAAACTCCATTGCCAAAGAAAACTTAGCTAAGATTTCATATCTTGAGCGATCATCTCGTCGCTCCACCCTCTGCCTAACCTAATGTTGGTTTTCTTACTTAAGAGGAGGCTTAGTTGTAAGTTTAGTTCTCCTGCTTCAGCTTTAACACTATGGCCAACATGGCTTTACTACGAAGTGCTGCATCAGCATCTTTCTGGTAATGCGCATACCAGTCCCTACATGCATCATCTCGCGTGTCATATCTCAATTTCATGACCATCTGGGCAGCTACAATGTTACCACTAAAATGATTCCAGTACAATTCTATTGAGCCACACGAAAAATGTTGTGCTTAAATTAGTTTCACTTTTGCGTTCAGACGGTCTTGTCTTTTTTCTAACAATATTTTAATTAATTCTTTAAATTTGTATCTCGTGAAATACTTGTTCTCGTATGTGCCGCGAAATACGAATAAAAATTGTCAGGATTCTCGTTTCTTTAACGCATCAGTTATCTAGCTAACTTTGCACGTCTTATTAACGCTTACCCTTAGAAGAGAAACCTGTGAATTTGTTGCTGGTCTCGTGAAGCGGATTGGACGAGTGGTGATGTAGGGGCGTTGGTATGCACTTAGTCAGTGTTAGTGTCTTAGTCATGCAGGATTGTCTGTGATAAAAAGTTGATTATGAAGACTGCATGTAAATATTATGGAATATTTATGCCTTTGTTACGTATATAATAAATTTCTATGAACGGGAGTATTTTGAGGCGTTGAAGTGACGCGTGCGATTGCGACGTGTGTGTATATACGGTAGCCAGCAGAAGCGTCTCCTGCTGAGCCCCTTACAAATGTACAGAGTTCTCTTAGCTAGATCCTCAAGTGCTATAGTATCCATGACTGCTGTATTATTGCCCTTGGTTCCTCTCATATTATTATCATTAATATTATGTTATTTGATGTTGCTAGCAGATCCGTTGTCGCCTCGTGGCTCCATGAGTAGTCGCTACGTGTACAGATTCTTTACTATTAGTGCTTCTGAGGAGAGCAAAACTCTATTCACCTGCCAATACTAGAAATTCATTCTTGTATTTTCGAACTAACTTTAGTATTAGAGCCTAATTATTAAGACAAACAAAATAGATAGTTTACATACTGAAGCAAAAAGTATTTTACAACTGAAACGTTTGTACAACGTCTGTATTTTGTCAAAGTGTCCGCTTGTGGCGGTGGTGCCGTGTCTACTTACGTCGTCACTTCATTGTTAGCGTTGACATCTCGCCACGGTCGTCTGGCGACGGTGAATGTGATGCACTTGTCATGGGCTTGCAGATCGCATTTCATTAAAAATGAGACTCAGAGTAATGATTTGGTTGCGAGTATCGGTGAGATAACTTCCGTTCTTTATTATCTGGTTAAACGTTTTTGTCCAGCATTGGTTGACCCTTGACCGTGAACACCAAATTGCCCTCAGTTACGCACTCTTGAGCTGCAGCGGATTCTCTAGTTGCATTTGTGGTTTGTTCACAATGGCGATTAAACATGTCTTGTCAACTTTAAACAAACTTGTACCTCAATAGCCTTTAAACTCAGTCAGAGTCACGTTAGCTCTTCATATTTGGTGAACTAGGTTATCGTCTCATTTCATAAACCAATTTATCGCAGATAGTCATATTTTTTTCAGAAATTCTAATCATACGACTACTTCCCATCAAACGAACTCTTCTTATGTGTTACGACCGATAGTGATACAGTCTTTTGTTCATACGAACATTATTTTATTTTAATAATTCTAATTTTATTGTTTGCGATTTAGCGCCTGTAAATTCTTGTATAGCTAGTGTAGCCTATTTTTTGGAAAGGTACCTTACTCTTCAAAGAATATTCGTATTTATATTTTTCTATAAATTTTACTTGCTGAACTGTTCCCAATCATTAGATGGTCTTTGGTCACATTCGTTCTTAGAGTTCCAGTACAGTTCCTGAGGTCACTCCTCATGAGCTGCACTGTCGAACTTATTATTTATTCGGTATTTCCCTACGCCATTGGGTTCAGATGATATCTCAAGAAACGTAGAGCACAACTTATTAGCATATTTATTTGACTAGATTTTACGAATTAGTTCAATTTTCATTACTCCTTCTAGCCATGTTTTATTTATTACAGATGTACGTACGAGTAATGCACGCTTGTTTTTCACATTCCAACCTTTGATGTTTCCTTATTGCTGCGTTGGCGATACATTCTTGGAAGCTCTGAAGTTCTGTAATGAAAAAGTTGGAGAAGCATAAAAAAAATCCAGAGGTTGCAACCTAAATTTGAATGAAGCAAACCTGAAACTTGTTCTATTAGTTTTTGTTGTGTTTTGGTAGAAAGCCAAGCTTAAGACTTTCATTCATCTTTGATGGAACACATGAATTTAAATTGTACAACTAAATTTGGTAGTGTCACTAGTAAATTCTCTGGTCGATCTGCGCGTGTAACTTGGTTTACTTTTTAATGATTCTAATTGTTGTTGAATTTTAACATGACATTTGAATATTTTCATTTATTGAACTCCTTGATGAGAAATTTTAATAACAATATAATTTGAGATTGCGAGCGTAACGCAACTATGGGATGACTTTTCACTGCTGAGTGAGGCTGATCGTGTAGTGCTTACCTACGAGTTACAGCAGGCTTGGTGTCACGTTGGTTGACGCGGTCAAGCTTCTTGTTTTCAACTTAGGATGACAAGTGTTTCTGTTAAAACTTGCTACATGTTGTCATAACTATTCATACGAATTACAATTTATGTGTAAAAATTGACTCGACTCTTTCTCCTCTTAAGGGACCCTTAAATTATGAACGCAGTTTATCGTGGCAACAGATGATGCAGAGAAAATTCTGCACAAGTTTGGGAAGCGCATAGTAAACCTCGCGCAAGTTTCTCAGGATTCCCAATCGAATTCAGGAACAAAAAGTTTAATTCCTTACTCTTGTCTCTCATTTTTACCTGCAGCAGAACTATCAGCAAGAATATTAGAGAAACGTGGCCAAATTTGCTCTGGAATGCCCGCTTCAATTTTTATAGGCAACCATTTCGTGTCAGGATGATGTATATGTGACGGACATTCTTTAGATTTAGGGTTTCATTTTATTTTCTGCAGTCATGCATTCTGCGACGGCATAACTGCATCATAGGTAAGTACAGGCATAACTGCATCATAGGTAAGTACAGCTTACAAAATTCGAGAAAATGGGGTCCAAGTAGGAGAAAAAACATTCGTAGATGTTAACCAGTAAAAATTACCCAAACAATTTATAGCGATCTGCATATAAAATTCTGCAGGTTCAGCGGCAGAAACTGTTTTCTTCATGCCTCTCTCATGTAACATTGAGCCTCTCGCGTAGGTCGCATTATGATCGAGGGCAGAATTGTTAATCTTTCACGCTCGAAATGTTAGCCAAAATCCCCTATGTATGGCGTTAGTAGAGCGTAGCTGGGAGATGATGATACGCATCAATATTTCAACTCTTGGAATATCTAGTCTAACTGGTCATGCAAAGTTATGCGAAACTTTCTCAACCGACACCACTTTCTCGTGCATGGTCATAAGAATTTTCTAACGCAACTCTATGATTACTTACTTCAGTCATCATAGTCCAGTAATTATTGACAAGAGTTGATGTAATGAACGGAATCCTGAATCGTTTATTTCAAGTGTATGTTAATTGATATACATAGAATTTCTGAAATACAATCAGATTCGCACTGATTTTATATCAGAAGGTAGATTTCAGCTTGTTATTGTGTGTGTAATTATTGTGTATAAAAATCTACCTATCTTTATCTAAGTTAAATTAAATAAATTTTATGTTGGAATGAGTTATATTATCTGCTTTGAATCAAATTAAGCATTGTTAATGTGGGACTGAAGTGTATGGAGAAAACACTCATCATGAATCGATTTGCATTCATAATATTCTACATATAAGAAGATCATTTAATGATTATTTTTCATCGGATCGTTTACTGACAATTTTCATCTTTATGATTTCATACCTGCTGAAATTGATCAATTTCCGCAAAAAGTTCTAATGTTGCGGTAAATGCCGTATTTTTGACGTGACCACGAATGAGAAAGGACGATTATTGTAAACATGATGGACGAGGGGGGCGATGGCGTTGTCGAATCTTCTAAAAGAAGAGCTGCTACTAATGCAACTCTTAATCTTAGTAAGAAAAGCTCCTCCAAGATGAAGCAGGTACGACTGAATTTTTATCATGAGAGATTTTTTATCTCTCATAAAACTTTTGTTAATAATTTCAGCCATAACTCCAGATGTATGACCTGCAGTCCTGCAGGCTGCAGACCTGGCATACTAGTGGAAAAGCAGAGGTTTTGTTCAAATTTCCTGTTTTATTAAATTGAGTCCTATGAGTACCTAATGAGTAAGCTGGTAAAGTATCATGGATTATTATTATTATGGATACCAGCATTTGCTTATAGATATTGAGAATAAAACTGAACTAGGACCAAGCGTCCAAGCCTATCAAAGGATCGAAAATGATCTGGATTCTAAGAAAAAATCCTTGTTGGCCAAAGGCCCAAATGGCCATTAGGCTATTTCAGACTGCTAATTCTGTATTCTGTACCCCACTGTGCTGAGAGTGGATGAATATTGCAAGATCTTTGGCGATGCTTCAGTAGCAAAATTTACGCCTTCAGAAGCATACCTAGTAGCAAAGCAGAGAGTTTTTTAGACTCTCCCTCAAATTCATTTTTGAGTTCTATAAGTAGACCAATAAAGTATCATGGATAGAAGCATCATCATACATAAGAAATTGGTTTAAATCTTGAATAAATGAGGATATTAAAAATGAACTGATTCTAAAAAATCTCTGGTTTGCCACTATGAATTTTAATAAATCAGAAGATCTTGGCCAGTTGGCCCCATACCCAGGATGGTGCCGTTTTCCACGGATTAATCCGGCGTAAATGAGGCTCCAAGCCCTTCTACTGGCGTACAACGCGGCATACAAAGAGATAAAATAATGTTATTGGCGCACACGCCCGGCGTACGTCCGCATCTGGCTTGTCTCGACCGACTCAACGTACGTCTGCATCTGTGTGATCTGGCTTGTCCCGACGTACCGTACGTCTGCATCTGGCTTGTCTTGGCGTACGTTCGCATCTGGGTGATCTGGCTTGTCCCAATGTACGTCATCATCTGGTTTTGAGCATTTTAGTGCATACTAATGCATTTTAAGGCGATTTAGGGCCTTCTAATGCGATCTAGTGCGTTCTATTACTTACCTAACTGGAAAATGGGAAGAATTGAGAAGCCACCCATAGAATAAACAAAATTGCCTGTCAATATTATCTGGCCAATTTCATTATTCCTATGGCCTTTTGCAAATTTCTCCTGTTAAAATATATATAAAAACATTTATAAAAGCCAAATTTTTCTGGTTTTACAAAACTTAAAATAATGAAATAAAACAATTAAAAAAACACTTTTTCTTAACGGACAAAAAGGAAAACATTTAAGGTAAACGCACCATATTCTGACATTGTGGGTAATTCCGACACTTCTCAACTTTTTCATTTATATTAAGCTTTGTCTTGGTTCCATGCATGCATTGATGGTTGAAATTGTGACGTCATACTATTGCGCACCAGATTCCTGCAAAACACTAGGTCTGGCAGAAAAATGTTAAGATCCTCAGAGCAAAAGTCCAAGTCAACTAGTAAGAACATCGTCACATGTGTCTAAGTTGATAGTTGACCTTGCTCTACTAAATAGTGATTAACTGTTTGTGTAGAAAGAATATTATGCTTTGAGACTCTTAAATAAGTCTGTGAATTTATTAGGAATCCTTTAAGTATACTTGTATTTCCTGATTTTAAGTGGTAAATAAATTAATAGATGATTAGGTTAAGAGACGGTTTTAGACACATAAAAACGAATTCCGACATAGCTTGAAATTGGACACACACAGCTTGTTCCAACTTCTGAGCTGTGTTCAAAAATTACAATTTCCTTAATTAAAAGCTTAATAGCTCTTAATTAAGAGCTTTATTAAAAAATTAAAATTTTTTAATTAAGCTTATTGCTGTGTCCAAAAATTAAAATTTTCCTAATTAAAAGCTTAATAGCTCTTAATTAAAAGCTTAATTAAAAAATTTAAATTTTTTAATTACTCTTGTTCCAAGCTGTGTCATATTCAGATACAGCTCACACAGGGTGTTGGAATTCCAACACAGGGCGCCGGAATTACAAATTAATCAAGTTTAATATCACTCGTTTGCTTGAATCGCAAATTCACTAAAAACTTAATAGCAAAGAAAACTCAGGAATTATCTGTTTTAGAATCTTTTTTCATATTTGCTAACAAGTTGTACCGACAGATTGACGGTTTGGGCATGGGTCTTCCGCTCGGCCCAACCTTTGCGAATATTTTTATGTGTTTCCTAAAGTTCATTTCTTTGAGTCTTGGAAAAAAAGTTCCTCGATCATGTTCCTGTAACGAGCACCATTAACGGTAACTGTGCGTTCGTTTTCTTAAAAAAATAAGGACCAATTATTCCCATTACCGACGTCGCACATCAGACAGTAATTCGCTCACAGTCAAGTGGCTTCTGGTGAAACTCGCGTGGATTTACACCACACCAATAACGCATGTTTAGCCTGTTGACGCAGCTGGAAATGTGGAAGTGAGCCTCGCCACTGAAAAAACGACCGCGTCTTCAGGCAGGTTGTCAACCAGCATTTTACATGCATTTTGAGGGGCAACAAAATCGCGTTCAGTTAATTCTTGCACTACAGAAAATTTATTTGAGAAACTTTGAGAAACAAACTTGGGAACTTTCCCCTTCAGATGCACCCCCTCTCGCCCCTCTACCCGACCAACTAACCGCACAGGAATTTTTTCAAATAAGTAAGTTTTTGTGGCGCAGCCTGTAGTAAGAACATCGTCACACGTGTCAAAGTTGATAGTTGACCTTGCTCTACCAAATAGTGATTAACTGTTTGTGTAGAAAGAATATTATGCTTTGAGACTCTTAAATAAGTCTGTGAATTTATTAGGAATCCTTTAAGTATACTTGTATTTCCTGATTTTAAGTGGTAAATAAATTAATTGATGATTAAGTTAAGAGACGGTTTTAGACACATAAAAACGAATTCCGACATAGCTTGAAATTGGACACACACAGCTTGTTCCAACTTCTGAGCTGTGTTCAAAAATTACAATTTCCTTAATTAAAAGCTTAATAGCTCTTAATTAAGAGCTTAATTAAAAAATTAGAATTTTTTAATTAAGCTTGTTCTGAGCTGTGTCGGATTCCGATACAGCTCACACAGGGTGTTGGAATTCCAACACAGGGCGCGGAATTATGAATTAGTAAGAGTTTGAAGCACTGTCGGAATTTGTATCACAATATGCCAAATTTAGTCACGCACAGCATCAGAATTCAGGGATTTGGTAGATTTGAATTCTAAAGGTTTTTAAATAAATATGGCAACAGTTTGTGACGTTTCATTGTTGCTGGTGCATAGTGTGGTGTTTTGAGAGTGACTTAGAGCAATCAGAACTTGAGTTGCGCATACGGTGATTTTTTTTATAGCCGTTCATTTCTTGATACATCCTTAATATGTCGGAATATGGTGTGTTTAGCCTACTCTTACATAACGTTTAGTTTATGCAAAATGCTATGTAATGTTATGTAAGAGTAAATGTTTTTCTTTTTTGTCCTACTTTTCACTTTAGCAATTTTAGCAATTTTTAGTTTAGTAATTTTAGCAATTCAAATCATTTTCCAGGGTTGGCAAGTCTAGATGTACAAGAAAAAACTTGATTCAGAACTGAATTTTTAGTTTTTTTTTCTAAAAATTTTTTTCTAATTATTATTTCTGATGATCAAATCCTGAATTGTTAGGCAGTATAAGCATGCATGCCAAATTTCAAGGTTCTAGGATCTTCCAAAGTGCTCTAAATTAAGGTTTTAATTTTTGATGACAGACAGACACGAAACAAAGCTAAGAAAAATAAAACAAATAAAAAAAAACTTTTAAAAACCACGTTTTCTTAACAGACAAACAAGAAAAACATTTACTCTTACATAACATTTAAGTTATGTAAAATTTTATGTACAATGTTATGTAAGAGTAAATGTTTTTCTTGTTTGTCTGTTAAGAAAACATGGTTTTAAAAAGTTTAAGAAAACATGGTTTTAAAAAGTTTTTTTTTTATTTGTTTTATTTCACTAAAATAGTTTGTAAAAAACAGAAAAATGTGTTTTTTTAAATATTTTTTTATTTTTTTTTTTTCTACTTTAGCATTTACTTTTATTCTAGTTAGCAATTTTAGCAATTCAAATCAATTTCCAGGGTTGGCGGCAAGTGTGAATGTTTGAGAAAAAACTCAATTCCAGAACGTGAATTTTTTTTTTCTATTTAGAAAAATTGTTAAATTATTATTTCTGATAATCAAATCTTGAATTGTTAGGCAGCATTAGCATGCATGCCAAATTTCAAGTTTCTAGGATGTTCAGAAGAACTCTAAATTAAAATTTGAATTTTTAATGACAGACACACGAAACGAAGTCAAGAAAAACGTGGTAAAAACATGGTAAAAATAAGAAAAATGGCCCATTTTTTAACTGCCTTTTTTGTAAGTCATTGTGAAACAATTATTTTGGTACTGACTAAAACCCGGACCAGGACTGGTCCGCCAGACCTAGAGCAAGTGACTAAAACCCAGACCTGGACCGAGTGACTAAAACCCTGACCTGGACCCATGTATTCAGGTTGCAGAAAAGTTCATTTTTCAGTCAAACTAATTGATAGAGAACGTTCTGAAACGTCCAGGAAACATGAAACTTTTTATTGAATTTTGGAAATTTACTTGGAAGAACTAGGGGTAAACGCGGTATATTCTGACATTGTAGGTAATTCCGACACTTCTTAACTTTTTTCCCTCGTATTAAGCTTTTGTTCCGAGCTGTGTCCAAAAATTAAAATTTTCTTAATTAAAAGCTTAATAGCTCTTAATTAAAAAGCTTAATTAAAAATTGAAATTTTTTAATTAAGCTTGTTCCAAGCTGTGCCGTATTCAGATACAGCTCACACAGGGTGTCAGAATTCCAACACAGGGCGCCGGAATTACAAATTAATCAAGTTTGAAGCGCTGCCAGAATTGGTCTCACAATATGCCAAATTTAGTCACACACAGCATCAGAATTCCGGAATTTTGTAGGTTTGAATTCTAATGGCTTTTAAATATGGCAACAGTTTGTGACATTTCATCTTTGCTGGCGCATAGTGTCGTGTTTTGAGAGTGACATACAGCAATCAGAACTCAAGTTGTGCATACGGTGATATTTTTATAGCCATTCATTTCTTGCTACGTCCTTAATGTGTCGGAATATACCGCGCTTACCCTACATTTTAGGTCCGCTGACCCGACTAAAACCCGGACCTGGACCCATGTATTCGGGTCACAGAAAAGTTTATTTTTCAATCAAAGTAATTGATAGAGAATGTTCTGAAACATCCAGAAAACATAAAACTTTTTATCAAATTTTTCTAAATTTACTCAGAAAAATTTCATGTCAGGTCCGGCAGACCCCAGACCCATGTATTGGGACCAAAGAAAAGTTCATTTTTCAATCAAACTTATTGATAGAAAATGTTCTGAAATGTTCAGAAAACTTGAAATATTTTTATCTAATATTTGACTATGTACTCTTATGCATGCCTGCTGCCTTGTATGTGTGCCTACTGCCTCTCTTAACTGTGAATGTAACAAATCGGTACCTAATAATGTGCATCTGTTTTCAGATGGCAGATATGATCTCTATCAGTAGAATAAACTATCACAATATTAGCTGTTTTAATTGTCAGAGTAGATTTTGTACTAGAAGCACGGTAGATTGTGCACCAGGGCAAAGAGTTCTGCTCGCGATAGTTGCTGACTTGGCAAAAATTGAAGCCATGAGCTTATCATGCCAGAATGCTCAAAACTTGCGTTATATTCGAAATCAAATTAATACTGGTTAATTTTAAAATGAATAGATTTAATTTTTAAAGACATTTTGGAGCAATCTTGTTGAACTCATCTGGCTATTTGTTGGAATACAGCAATCCCTTGATTAGCACGGTTTAGAATGTTGGGGAACAAGCGGGGGCAAAAGCAGATTTAAAAATACATTCATCATGACAAAGTGCTATATTCATGAATTTTCAAAGTTGAAATTTGAACATATTGTCAAGTTTTAAATTTTAAACTGCCTACCGGTATATAATTTGCTAGTGCATGTCAAGGGACTCATTATCATCATACCTATCCCTAAGCATAAAATGCAATGATTTATTAAGTAATGTGATGTCCCTTTTTTTGTATTGAAAGTTACATCACTCCAGATTACTAAGTGCTTGATAGTTTTGATAAGGACAATGCATATAAAATCGTTTTTAATGAAGAGAAAGGTAAAACATTTGATAATGCTTGCAAATCTCGAGCTATAGAACACAACGTCATTGGCAAAAAGCTTACAGTTTACATTGAAAGAGGAGGCGGTATCATTAATAATAAGTTAAATAAATATTATTAAAATTATTATAAAAAGTATTATTGAAGTTATTATTCAAAATGTTATTAAAAATATTATATTAAAATTATCAAAGGTTATTATTAAAAAGGCTACTAAATATGTTATTGAAATTATTATTAGAATTCTTATTGAATTTATTATTAAAATTAATATTTAAATACATGTTAAAATTATTATTCTATATAGCATTGAAATTATTAGTGAACATTTTATTGAAATTATTATTAAAATTACTATCATAATTAGTGTTAAAGTTATTATTGAAATTATTTCAATAATATTATTAATAATATTGTTAATAACAATATGTCTAATAAAAATTCAATGATAATTTAAATATTAATTTCAATGAACAATTACAATTATAATTATATTAAAAATTATATTCATACTTTCAATATTTCCAATAATAATTTTGATAATAATTTCTATAATAATGTCAATAAGGATTTTAATAGCAAGTACCTATATCAAATTTTGCATCATTTTACTTAATGAAATTTCATGTCTGATCTTGGGAACTCCAGACAAAGTGATTAAAACTAGACCCTGAATAGTGAAAAATAGGTATCGCTTCACTTATCGCTATATAGGTATTGCTAAAAATCACTTACAGAATAAATGATTTTTTGTAATTAGAATACGTTCTAAGTAATAATCTCTTGGCAAACATGTCAACTTTTAGGTAAACGTTTGTAACGCTTTTTCTGTAGGGTAGAAATTGCCTGAGCTCAGATATTATTTGGGAACAATACTCAGCTTTTAATGCATCAATTTCAAGACAAATTCCACTATTTTCAATGCAACTGATCTAACAGTATTAGCTTCGTAGGAATGAACATGTCAATGTTAGAAATTGTTGTTTTGACTCGAATAAGACTGATGGCAGCAGCAAACGTTGCTGGTCAGAAAATGAAAATAATGCCAGTCAGAATAATGAAATGCCAGTCAGAAAATGCATTATAATATGATACTTCTATGTCAATATATGTAACTCTACATAAGATTTCAATTTGTCTTATATTTATTTATATTTAAAATTTCTCAATTGTCTTTGTCTTGTTTACTGCTGTCATGGCAAATATGAACGACGAATAATTAGCGATGTAAAACGTTCTATTAATATTGAACGTATTCTCCCTATTATTAAACATTCTCTGGAATATTACCACCTCATGCTTGCTGTGATCCCCGCACTCAACCACAAGATTGATTTATGACACTGGCTTGAGAGCTGCAAACTGGCGTGTGCTTCTTCATGTGGTTGCCATAACATCCTCTCTATAAGAGCAATTTTTGCTTCATGGGGGCAAACACTTTGAGTGCAACTTGCTGACGCGCCTTTAGCAAAACTTTATTTTAAAAAATTCAAACCATTTTACTGCATACTATATTATTTTGTTTCATAATAATATTTTGTTGCATATTTTTGTAAGATACTTCACAAATGAATTGATTTCAAAAAGATCAAATGTGCCCTAATGAACAACATTCTTTGTTCATGTTGTTGCCGGGTCTGAAATGTCTTGTACCGCAGGTGAGATACACCTGTTATCTGCTTCTTTAACTAGATAGCAACAACCCTATTCTGAATGAAGGAGAATGAAAGACTGGTTCTAATAAATAATGGATTAAAATATGGGACAGTAAATGAACATGTAACATGATAAATTGTAAATGTAATGATTGAATTAATGTGGAAAGTGTAATGAAAATGTGCTAGTTAATTGGATGTAAGGAGCATAGACAGGTGGAGATGAGTAGATTTAACTGCAAACAAAAAGAACAGAATAAAAATGCCAATAATGAATGACTGATAACCTGATGGAATGTAGAATGTAAACAAAGCAAGAACCATTAACTCCTTAAAACTAGTAGCAGCTCATCTCCATATTGTGAATTTATCTTCAAAACTAATAAGTACTCAACGAGGATTGAATTGAAAGGAATCACAAGAGAACATATAAATAAAAGAACACTGCAAGATGAGTTGTGAACATAACTTGCTGGAATTAATTATAACCATGATGCAATATAATAAATTAACTTCTTCAAACTAAATCATATCAGTCAGAGATGAACACAACCAAAGTAAAATACAATGGAACACAAGAAGTTAATATCAATGAAACTAGCAAAATAGCAAGGACAAAACGTAACCTAAATTATCAATGAATAAATGATATAAAATTCTATGCCACTCACCAGTGCAACTGAGTGCCCAGGCTGAGATACTGAGTAGGAATCCAAATACTTAAGAGTGATAATTCAAGTTTGAAAATTATACTTTGGTCATCTACCTACACTGAAAAAGATAAAAATATTGAATTTAATTTAAATTGAGTTGGATTGAGAACTGAAGAAATATGATAATTAGTAAAGAAAGACATGGAGGTTGGGCTACACAGTAGCCTAATTTTACCTCCGGTAACAACATTATATCTGATTTTTAAATATTAGGTTTTACTTTTAGCTCATATACTGTCAGTGTAAATGATTGAACTGGTTTGAAATGCAGTTCTAATGATTCAATGCTTATTTAAATGATCAAGGTTCATTATAATTATATTTATCAAGGGCCAATGTTTAATAGGAATAAAAGTCTATGTGATATTTGATATCTATATTCTATGCATGAATGATCTTGTCTAAGAATGATTGTAGCAATTATGTAATCAACTGTGATTAAGTCAATTTGAAACTATTTTGAAGTAATTTTGTATATGACATTTGTTAATTTGAACGTTCAAATTTGACATTCAATTTAATTATCGCTCAGATAAATTTTTTTTTGCTGTCAAGTCCAAATTTCACAATTACTGGTATAGTACTTTCCAATTCTTTTGCTTAAACTCTTATAAAGTCCTTAGAATTTGTAGATACATATATAGTTAAAACAGTCATCGCTTCTTGTTTTATTTTCCCATATTTAATTGTTTAAATGAATGAATCTCCATTTATACACTGTACGGTAATCTGTTTTTGAAAATGATTGTGACAATTTTCTCATTATAGCTAGACCCAGGAGGCTACCCAAATATTATTGACCTTGGAATCAGTTTATTTTGAAACGAATGAAGCTAAATAAATATATGCTTGCCAATAATAATTTGTTCGAAGGATCTGAGGTAGGGGTGCAAGTTGGGTACAAGAGGACAAATATAAATTTAATGAGAAATCAAAAGATTGATTTCCTTTTATAATACGAAATGATAGATAGAACTAAGCTTCATGTACTGAAAGCAGAGCATTGCTAACAAACAATATTTAAGGTAGTGCAATTTCTATCCTAAAGTGAACACATTTCAAAATTTCACCTAAAGTTGGACATGTTTTCTAAAAGTTCGTAAAGTTCAGGAAATGAGAGGAAACAAATTAGGCCAATAATCAGTCAAAGCAGCAGAACTTACCTTAATTGACTTTGTCGATAGATTTAAACAAAAAAATACTTATTCTGATTAATTACCCATTCCTCACTAGTCAGGTTGAGTTGTAGCCACTTGGTCACATGGGTCCGGGTTCATGGCACTTGGTCATTTGCTTGGTCATTTATGAGCCATGAACTTGTTTACATTGTTATTGTGTGAGTCTCAGTGCACCGCGAGTTGCAATTTATCCCCTCATATAACAAGAGGGGCCACAACAACAAGAGTAAATGAATACTGTGGAAGCACAAATGCTTGTCTAAATTTAAGGTTTGAAAGCTTTGAGGTTTTAAATTTTATTAGGAACAATATCAAATGAACAAGTTCTTCACATATTTACAAAATTACTGAAAATTAAGATTTGTGGTAGGCAAAATAAAATCCAAAAAACACTAATAAAGGGAAGAGCACAGGCCGGGTTAATGTGAACTTGACATTGCTGTGCCAGCTGTGAAGAATAAATGAAATTAATAAAATAGCAAAGAATGTATAATTTGAGAAGCTGTGATTGAAAGGTTTAATTTGTAATCAAGCATTGCAGGGTAAAGTAATGGCAAGGGACTTGTCAATTAACCTTAACAAAGCAAGCAAGGAATATAGTCATAATTAAATGGAATCAAAACAAGTTAAGTAAAACCAAAAAAAAAACAAAAGGCAAGGTGAACACAGTTGAGAATGCAATGACAGACTATTAAGTACCAGTATAGTGACTATTTGTTTAAAATAGGAATCATGAGAAAATGCAGTAGTTAATGTAGTGAATCAAAGAATCATAATAAATCAAGAACCAATGCCTTATTTACAAAAACACAAGTTAATTAAAATGCGGACAAAACATATATACACAAGGGTGAACATTCACTAACCAGCATGGCTAAGCACGAGTGGTCAGGACTGTCAGACCGCTCTGTTAGGGTACGTACACAGTGAAAGCAGGCTTGCCCGCGCGGGCAACCTACTCCAACCTGCCACAAGAATGAACATAGGATAATAATGTAAGTGTTCACAGTGAAAACCTGGACGAATAGGCTTCTGCCGACAACCTGCTTATACCTATTTACTGGAATGTACTGCACATTCTTATCTGCTCAAACTGCTTGGCATATGGTCATTTTTTAATTAGTTGTACCTTTAAACCCTCCATTTTCTTTGTTTCTTTGCTGATTATCAATTGACTGAATAAATAGTTTTGAAAATTTAAATTTTTTAACTATCAAACAAAATTTTAAAAATTATTATTTTTATTTATTTTTTAATAAAATTAGAAATTCATTGTACATGTGTAACATCAGAGAAACTGGATTTTTTAGAAGTGTTGTCTATGAAAATTAATTTTTAAACATATATTATTCATAAACAAGTTGGAGTCTATGATTAGGTCACAGCTGGTTTCCTGCTTCCTCTGTGAACACCCTCTCGCGCTTGTTTCAGGCGCCAGCCTCAGCAGGTAACCAGCTCGCTGGCATCCTGCTTTCACTGTGTACGTACCCTAACACAGCTGAGTGTCATTCATTGGGCTCAGCTTTATAGTCAATGAATATCTGTAACAGAGACTGAAACAAGAGGACAAAGACATTGAGGTGAGGTAAAGGCAAGGCCAGAGGCAAATAACATGGATAAATAAGCACAGATAGGCTGTGCTACATAAGCCACAAAAGCCTCCCGGCAACAACGTCTTTATGAATACAAAGTACTGTGCTCATGCTACCAAATCTCCAATTTTACCCAGAAACAGCAACAGTAATATTTGTCTTTGTTTTACTTTAAATGGCTACTGAACAAAAGATAACACAGTCTGACTGCTCTGATGTGACTGCAATATGCAATCTTCAACAAAACATTTTGGGTTGACTCATTACCATTACATTCTGTAGGATATTTTAATGCAAGTGTTGAAGACAACTTGAAGTACTGCGGATTGCAGAAGTTGAAAATTTTATTAAATGACGTGTTTACCACAAGTGTGAACCACGATTTTCTTAATTAAACAAAAATGCATGATGTTAGAGCCGCAAGATTTCATACCTACCTACTGAAATTATATGATATTAGAGCCGCAATATTTCAGGAAAAAGTATGACTTTTCCCGATCAGTGTGGAGAGTAAGAGATATACTACCGTATCAAAGTTGCTTGCAGCACTTTCATATTAAAAATTACCTGGCAACGGATCTTGAAAATGGCTGGCGACGCTTTGGGCCAAAAATCCATGTCTTGGTAATGCTGCTTGCACCCTCTGTACCCTGTATTTTGTACATAATTTCATGGTAAATATTTATCATAATAATTTTATATAGAATATTATAATATTTCATATTAGCTTCTATAGCTATATAAACTCATTTTCCTCTTACTTAATGAAAACATACTAGGTATATTTAATCCAGTCTTTAAACTGTAAAGCATTGCACTATATAGGTCAAGGATGCCATTTTTTAAGCCATAAGAGGCCGAGGCAAACCTATAAAGACGGTGGAAGCCGATATCCATCAGTAACCAAACGGCAAGGTTGCCAAAATGGATGGTGAGGGGATGGTGGCTCCTGTCCCTTGGCAGGCACTAGTTAGTAAAATAACAAGGAAACATAATAGTTGAAGAGTCAGCTTTAAAATGCTAATTTTGTTTCATGACCATGTAAAATTTCAACCCTTCCACTGGGTCATCCACCTAATACAACTAAAACACCTCTCAAAGCTCTAAAAATATTGAGCAAGAAATGGGTAATAGCAACACAAACTATAAACAAGAGCCGTTGAATATCTTTCAACAGTTTTCATCAAGCATGCCATGCTTGTTGTTGAACTGCCACATATTGTGAACCTAAAAAGCAGATCTGGACACTCAAGCCTTTATACAATTTTTTCAAGGAAGTTTCAATATTCTTCCAAGAGTAATGAGTAATTTCAATGACATAATGATACATCAACAATTGATATGTACGGAAACACTATGCCTGACTATTTGCATCTGAAAGCTATGTGCTTAACCTGGTCTGGTCAATGCATTTATGATACCCTTGCACAATACCCGTCTACACACTCAAAAATCTGAAAGGTACATTGACATTGAAGCAAAATTTACAGAAGGTTGTAGACTTCTTCATTATTTGGATTGCATTCGGGTAATTGCAGTAACGACTACGACATTGAACTGCCGTTTCTCTTACCATCTGAGACAAGCTAACAACCAAACTAGGTCTCAAAGTATTACAAAGAAGCGACTTCATCTCAAGATCATCGATGAATTCAACAGGCTTCGTGACACTCTTAAAAACGTCAAAACCGAGAATATACGCGACAATGGTACTTGCAAAAAAGCGAGAGTTCTCCAAGGGCCAGATGTATTCTATAAATTTTGCATCCAAGAAGGTTGTAGACTTCTTCATTATTTGGATTATATTGGAGTCATTGGGGTAACAATTATGACATTGAACAGCCGTTTCTACTACCACCTGAGACAAGCTAACAACCAGACCAGGTCTCAAAGCATTACAGACAAGCAACTTCATCTCAAAATTGTCGATGAATTTAACAGGCTTCGTAAAAACATCATCAAACTCCGAACTAAACGCGAAAGTGGCCCTCGCAAAAACTCGGGAGTTGTCCGAGAGGCCGTTGTGGTCTATAAATTTTGCTTCAAAGAAGGTTGTAGACTTCTTCATCTTATGGACTACTTCGGACACTTTGGATCAACAACCAAGACACCGAGACGCTGTCTCATTAGCTACCTCCAACCCGGAGGGCAGGGGAACCACACGCGACAATCTCACAACCAGACCGTCACTCGCTTTGTGCTGAAGGAACCCACCAGCATTGTCATCAAGCAGTGGCCTGACATCAATCGACCGAAGATGGCTAGCCTCATCGTCTCTACGAATTGGACGCCTGCTACCTCTTTCTTAACTACCGGATTTGGCTGAACTTTGAAATGATTTTCAGAGTGATTTTTTGATTCAAAATTTTACTATAGTATCCTATTTACATATATTATGTACTTATTTCCACCAGAATTTCAATATTTAATGCTCTTTGTAACTTGAAAATGAATGTTTGTTACATTCGAAACGTCGTTATTAAACTAAAACTACTTCTCGATATATGCCTTTCGATCTACCAACGTCATCTGAAGAATTGTCCGACTTTTTGATAATTTAAATCAATTTATTCTCTGGTCGTTAATCGCA
The DNA here is from genome assembly GCF_000764305.2 of Hyalella azteca. NCBI lineage: Eukaryota > Metazoa > Arthropoda > Malacostraca > Amphipoda > Hyalellidae > Hyalella > Hyalella azteca. The sequence continues at coordinate 103,908 of NW_025942808.1, read as the reverse complement.
CGCGTATATATATATATATATAGGTATACCTATCATTACCAGATGAATTTCTACTTTTATCAATTTGCTTTGAAATTAACTATTAAGACTCATTTCTAAGTTGTTTCATATTTTACTAAAAATTGATTAATAATCTTTAGGAATAAGTTGTTCAACTGGTATGCAAAATAATAACTAACAGTGACTAAAATTGTCACATATCTAATCTGCTTGTTGCCCATAAAGACACACCCTGGCAGTTACACCTCCTAAAAACTAAAAGCCATTGATAGCCTATTGTATGAGCTTACTGGCCTCTGAAACTAGTGGTGACCAGTTGTGGAAACATGAAACCAGTTGTGGAAACATGGTATCACTGAGCTGTCTTGGTGCCTTTACAGAATTTGAAACTAATACAGAAGTTGTATGCTCTTCATGATGCATGATAACATGCAATGGATCATGTATTAAACTTTCTTAAAGGAAGAATTTAAAGCTAATTTTTTGGTATAAATTGCTGAGGATGCCCAGTAATGTAACTGGAGAATGGGGTTAACAAACAAATGTTGTCAAACTCTGCCTTGCTGCCATTAATTATTTACCAATTCAATTTTTAATCCTTAAATAGCCTATGGCCTTTCTTGTTTTACCTCTTATTGTAATGGAATATATTGCTGTTACTGCAATATAATATCCTGTATTGTTGTGCTACATCTCATTATCTATCTTTCATTTTCACAACTATCCGAGTCATAATATACCTATGCTACACAGCAGGGTTGGTGATTTTTTTACATGAAAAAATAAAAATAAATACAAATCAATTATTTTTTGTATTTTTTCAGCTATTTTGTCTTTTTGATACATTATTTTTTATGTTGCAATTAGCTTACTAACAATAACAGTATATGGATGGCTAAAAGGGCAGTTATTGCCTTAATGAACAGTCAAGGTGGTGCTAAGCACTTTTGGAATTTTGGGTAAACAATTATTGATGAGTCTATTCATTAGCTTTGTAAAGTTGTTATGGAGCAAGGTAATGAGCTAATATTGGCAATTTAACTGACTTCAACATACAACAACACTTCAGGAATGCAGATCTAAACATTAAAGAGTCACATAATAGATAGCTGATAGCACAGTACAAAACACCATCAATAGATCAACTAGTTTCATGTCCTATAAATCTACCAGACTATGCCCTCTAAACGCACTGACTAGTACCTAGTGACTGAGTGAGTGAATGCACTGTTCTCATTTGATTCAGACCAATTAACTAGTACTAAACACAAACTGAATGACAACCAAACAAACCTCAAACGACTTGAAACAAGACTTATATTATGAGAAAAGCTCACTCTGTTTGAAATAAATATGTACACAATTCAAACATTTTATTTCCATTCACTGCATTTAATTATTTTATATATAGTTTTACAATTGTAATTGTTTTGTTTCTAGTTATAAATTCACATGTTTAAACATTTAAGTTAAATAGTTTAATTAGAATACTTGTATTAGAGTGGAAAATCTTTCTAAATGCCTAAAAGGTCAATACAATCTCAACCAACCCTTCTTATATAAGCTAGCTAAGACATGTAAATTGTATAATGTGATTAATATAAAATAAATAAGTCAAAAAGTTAAAGACTACTTATAGCCTTATAAGAATTAGCAAAGCTGCTACCTATTTACAATGTATTGCAACACTTGATGCCTCTGTACCAAAAACATACAATTCATTGGAACATGAACATGATATACAATAAAGGCAACAGGTTTACATTCCAATTTGTCACAGTACATTTATACTAAACCATGAATAACAATACCTCAAAATAAATTTAAAACTGCCACTCAATGTATTTAAGTATATACCTATAAAAAATAAAAAAAATTGAAACAATAAAAAAATCAGGATTTTTATACAAAATCATGTGAGTTAATTATGTGATTTAATCAGTTTGATTTTATCATTGCCAATCCTGCTACACAATTTCCAAATTTTACAACACAGTAAATTTTCTGCCACATAACTATGCCTGAACATTTTTTATTCTTTATCTCATTTATTTTTCTGAGATTTCTTGTCCCAGCTCATTGTCTTGGTTTATTTAAATAAATTATTTCAAGAGGCAAGTGTCATATGCTGAAATAAGTTTTGTTAGAAGCATTGCTACCTGCCACTTTGTAAGAAGCATGAATTGTTGATAAGTTTCTTTGTTGAGTTACTATAAAGTGTAAAAATTGCTGAAAATGTAATATTTATTTATTTATTTATTTAATTTCAGGTGACATGGCTACTGCGGAAAAGGCAAGATCTAAAAGAGCTAACCAATGTTGAGCTTAAATTTTTGGCTGACAATCCCAAATTAGTTGATCAATTCAACAAGAGGTGAGAATTTTTTTTACTTTCTAATATGCAATAATTGTAACCTATTAATGGTCATTAATTCTGATATACTATGCTTTTTCTATTTTATTTAGCATATTTTTATGCTTGCATTGTATTTGAAATTATGTCACATTTTCTTCATCACACTTCTTTGACTTGACTTTATTTCTTGTTCAGATTCATGTTTCATGATGCAAAATTTTTTGAGGAATTGTAATGAATTGTATTTAAATAATAAAGCAAATTTTGTAAAGGATTTTTATTATTTTTTCTTGTAGATCTTGTTTTACAGTATGATATTTTTTGCTATGTACATAAAGACATGCTAGTTTAAGTAAACTAATGTCTGACATCCGCATGCCGCCCATCATGATTCCAGCTGCTGGATTTAATTTACAGAAATTTTAACTTGTTATATCCCATGCTTTCTAGACATACATTGTCAATGCAATTTGTATATTATGTCACATTTTCTTCATCACACTTCTTTGACGTGACTTGAATTTCTTGTTCGAATTCACGTTTCATGATGCAAAATTTTTTGAGGAATTGTGATGAATTGTATTTAATTAATAAAGCAAATTTTTAAAGGATTATTATTATTATTTTTTTATCTTGTTTTACAGTATATTTTTGCTATGTACATTAAAACATGCTAGTTTAAGTAAAATTGCTATGCTTTATGAAAGAGGTATTGAAACACAGTTGATGTTATGTTACATCTTACTTAAGACATTTCAACTGTAGTTCCATTGTTCAGCTAGAGTACAAATATAAAGAGAAGCTGTGTAGATGAGTGCTGTATTTATGCTGCGCTCAGACATACAAACCTAGTCCTACCCTAATAATAATCATTATTATTGCCAGTGCCATCTACTCTTGATAGCTAAAGCACTACTTCTGTATGAATCAAATCACAGTGCATCACACAAATTACATTTCATACCATACATTCATAATTCACAGTATGATTGTGGGAACCTCCTGTTTAGTATGAGAGCAGAATGCTTGGTGTCAACAGGTCTGCATGCAAGGGGAATGAGAGGAGAAAAGATGATTTTTTTCTGTGTGAAGGAGACTTGGGAATATCTGGTGAAGGCATGTTAAGATGGGTAATGCTGGAGATGATTCTGAATGATGGGAGGTGAAAGTTAAGATGCGGATATTAGAGAACAGACAAAGTGTGACATTGAAGTGATGGTGGGTTTGTCAGAGATATTGCAATTGTGATGTTGGCACAAGAGGGTTTAGCTTCAAAAAAATAGTGAATATAAAATGCATTTAGACAACATGTGGAGGCTGAGATAAAGGAGTAGGACTGAAATAAAAATTAGTATGATTAGAGAAAGTGAAACAAATATCAATTATTTACTTTGTGTTTTCTGGAATTCTATTGATCTTTCAAATTTGATACCGGTAGTCTCTTTTTCTCTCAGGATTCTAGTACTAAGTTTTAGAATTCAAATCTGGTTTAATGACTTTTTTAGTCTCATATGAGGTGTGCTGACTAATTTTTATTCTATGAAATCAAGTTGCTTGGCTTACCAATGAAAATGTCTGACATCCGCATGCTGCCCATCATGATTCCAGCTGCTGGATTTAATTTACAGAAATTTTAACTTGTTATATCCCATGCTTTCTAGACATACATTGTCAATGCAATTTGTAAGCTTTTTTATTGGTATAACTTCAATTGAGATGTTTTCCGTGTTCAACCTAATACCATCTTTTATGAGATTTAAGCATTTAAGTTCATTAAGCAAGAATCCCAATTTTATTCATGCAATAAGGAATCCAAGCTTTTTAGAGCATTCACTTAATTCAACTTGTCAATGATATTTTTATATTGATTATTTTCTTTTTACTAAACACTGATATTATGCTACTTATACTAGTAATGACATTAATGTTCATTTTTTTTAGTGCCATTGGTTTATCATTATGTATGAAAACAAAGTCATTTCTTTGAAACCAAATTTTTTCTGATTGGTTCAGAAAATGTGAATTACACAATCACTCTTCTTGGTAAATTGATAATCAATTTAATGGAAATATTGATAAAAATGTTTAGTTGTTTTTGTGATTGATGCTATGCTTCTAATTTTTAATCATATAATATGCAATTGAGAATTGCAGCAACCATTTTTAGTCTCCAACTAAAACACACTTTTCAAAATTACCAATAAATTTTGCATAACCAGTCATGTTCTTTAATGATAAAATAACTTATAAACTGTGACATTCAATTTGATTGACAATATTGCGTATTTTGAAGTCATGTTTTATGATCACTTTTATCAACCATAAATTTTCTTCACTGCAGGAGAGAAAAGCGGGAAGAGTATCAATCCCGGCACATTGAGAAAGAAGATTCTCCTGAGACTCTCCGGCGAAAGTGCGCAGAGTTGGCTCAGGTAATTAATAACATGAATGCAAAACTCTTGTAAGTATGTATCCGTTCTTTCCTTTTTGTATGAAAAACCATATGAAATCTTTTTAGATGAAGTCAATATTTATATAGCCTTACATATAAGCAATGAACAGAGTGTAGTTCATCAGCTATTTAATGCTTTCCTTTGTTTATATTGATATTTCAGCAATGTTTTCTTCAATCCTCAGGCATATGGAGACAGCAATGAAAACTTATTAGGTTCTAGCATTATCATGCTATATCTTGTGCCCTGCATCAACATTTATTTTGTTTTGAATGGCATTGTTTCGTATTTTTATTAATGTTTTTTTGTTTGTGTCTCAAATAAGGCCATACACGATGCCGAGTTCCTGATCGTTTATACCGGTGCCGGCATCTCCACCGCGGCCAACATCCCCGACTACCGCGGACCCAACGGCATTTGGACGAGACTGCAAAAGGGAGAGGATATTGGGTGCGTTCATGCTCTCGGTAGCGTATATGCTGGTACAAACTACTTGTGTTTCATTCTAGGGTCTCTCTATTGACGACTTGTGTTATCTTTATTACCTGTACTTGTTTTAATCAGATTAATTCATATCCAAATATTTTCGTCATTATTTGCCATTTATCTTTTATATTTTTGTCATTAACTAGTTCAAACTGTCAATGTCAACTGTCAACTGCTCGTATTTTGAAAAATATAAATGGTTAAAATAAATTTTCTGGCTAGGAAATTTATCCCTTAAATCTACATTCAACATATTCCCCATCATGCATTCATTGGTTAATAACTAATATATAATGATGTGAGTTTTATTTTACCTTTATAAAAGCAAATAAACTGCATACTACAGGAGCCACGACCTGACAGAAGCAGAGCCAACATTGACTCACATGGCGCTGTCAGCTCTACAGAAGGCAGGGCGTCTCCAGCACATAGTGTCTCAGAACTGTGACGGCCTGCACCTCAGATCTGGCCTCTCTAAAACTTCTCTCTCTGAAGTGCATGGCAACATGTACATTGAGGTATTGTCTTGCTTTTAAATGTAGGTGGCAAAGAAAGATGGAATGTTGCGTCACATGTTAAGTGCTGTTGTAGGCTAAGCACCAGAATTACCTTCCATAAAAATTGATTTACTGGAATAAAGTTTGTAATAAAAATGCATGAAGTGTGCAGTCAACTAATTTGTCACGCGGTTCATCCCATAATAACATTAATTCTTGTTCATTTAACTTTGACACAGGTTTGCCGAGGTTGTGTGCCTGCTCGTGAGTACGTCCGAACTTTCGACGTCACAGAACGAACGTCCACCTATAAACACGCCACTGGACGCCATTGTTATAGGTACCTATTTACTTAATTACATTATGACAGCTTGTTTGCAGGGCGACCAGATGTTTTAATCAGTTATTGATGAACTTTTAATTTCATCTTTATGTTACCATATAATCTCACTGAGTTTGTTTACATTTGGGATGTATGTGTAGATTTTAATCATTTATCATGACAGATGTGGTGAACCTCTGGTCGACAGCATTGTTCACTTCGGGGAGCGCGGCAAACTACGCTGGCCACTCAACTGGCAAGGAGCTTGTCAAGCTGCCAACGCTGCTGACACTATATTATGTCTTGGCTCTTCCCTTAAGGTATTGAATGAAGAATCCTTATTTGCAGTCGTGACATACTTTCCTGTTATCTTGCCAAGGCGAGAGGATGAACGTATTAAATTTGTAACTACAGAATAACTCGAGCTTTCATTTGCACCAGCAACTAAAGGTATATAATTTTATAACAAGGTCAGTGGGGCAATTCAATTTACTGGTGTAAACGAATTATTTATAATGAGACCTGATTCATAACAACTGTTCAAACTATTGCAGGTATTGAAAAAGTACACGTGGCTCTGGCAAATGGATAGACCGGCGAGACGTCGACCACGTCTCTACATTGTAAACTTGCAGTGGACACCTAAGGATAAAGAAGCCACCATGAAAATAAACGGTAATTAAACGGTTTCTGGAGTTTACACGATTTGCGAGTTCTTTTACATTTTTATTAACAAAGCGTTCGTTGTGGTATTAACTCTAATCGATTAATCTCAATTTAATAAGTTGAACTACTCTGATCACATCCATTCATTATTTATATTTCAAGTGAAATATATCTTTGCAGGCAAGTGTGATACTGTTATGAAGCTGGTGATGGATTTTCTTGGGGTCGAAATCCCTCGATATGATCGTTCAGAAGATCTAATATTCGAGATGGCTACTCCTCTGCATCCCGAGGAGCTGCACACCACCACTCGTCCCAGCCTCATACCGCCTGACGACAACAAAGTGGCCGGCAAAAGCGAAAAATCGCATTCATGTGATGAGCAGTTTTCTGATGACAAAATGTTTTCCAGTGACATAGAAACCGATCCTGATTCATCGCAATCTGTTAATAGATCTCTAGGCGACTTTCTCACATCAACAGAACTGGACGACAAACTCAAGACCTGCGATGGAAATGCTAAGTTATCCTCACCGCCATTGCAATCTAATTCTGGTGTAAGTGACGCTCTCAATGATGGTTGCCACCTATCTGATGGCAATATGAATACTGCAATTGAAAATTTTGACTCTTTAAAATCGAAAATAAACTTAGGGTGTGATTCTAGTCAGCATTTTTGCCATAATCGTAAGCAATTTAGCGATAACGTCAACTTTAAGTGCTCAAAAAGTGATTCTCAATATGTTAATGATAATATAGCTAAGACTCGAGATTTCATTGACAGTGACTGTGTTGTTAACTCCCATTCTGTATCGTCTTTGAGTTTGTCTTCTTCCAATAAGTTAACAATCTCAGATATTGGTCGTTCCGTCACAACTGTTACTTCCACTACCTGTGAGCCAAAGTGTCCGGAGAAAAGCTCCGTCAGTTTGGTTTCGCCCGCAACACATTCAACAGCTGTTGGCGACGATAACGAATCAGCTCCTCCGATGCTTCCGAATGATTCTCTTAGTACATCTATTGCGTCAGACCGCAACAACTGTAAGCACTGTACCACAGGCTCTTGCATTCACTGTGAGGTACTGAGACTTTTCTCTGGCATGGCTGGCAATGAGATGCCTTTTGAAAAGTGCTGCAAGTGTGAAGTTGTCATGAAGAAGATGGTTTCTTGTGGAGCTGCTGCCAAACTCATGCGATGCGATAGATGTAATCTTTTCTTACGATTTTTTCTCAAAGGCACTTGCCGTTCGAATGAGGACATAAAATCGGAAGTCAATGCTGGCTGCACAGTTGGCCAGCTTTTTTGCAGCTGCTTCGAAAAAGGCGAATTGGTTCCTGGTGACATGAAAGTGGCTGTGAACCCTATATGTGACGATCGTATAAGTGCGACTGCAGCTGCAGCTGCTACTGTCACGTCCTTCATTGCCACTGTTTCAAAGTCAAATGATTCCGTGAGTCCCGTCGCAGCTGCTGTGAAGAAAGACTGTGCTCCAGATTCTCCCGGTAATGATAGTGTCATTTTACTTGAAGGAAATGATTTTACTATAAATAAAATCGAGGATTACAACCTCACTGAATCGATCAGCGAAATAGTTGTTGCCGGTTTTACTAAAATCAAGAAAGAGCTGAAAGAAGAAGACGATGCTGTTAAAAGTGAATTGACTGAATCGTTCAAAACGGAGGGCATCAAAGATGAGAAATCAGAATGGAAATGTGCCGATACCTGCGTTGAAATAAAGTCCTGCAAACTGGAAGACGACAAACGCGACGAACGTTTACTCTCCATAACTCAACCACCTTCCGATAATTTTATCAAGACCGCTTCTATCAGTAATATTTCTACTTCTAAGAAAGCTTCGTCTCCTGACGAGTCGTCCTCTGAAAACGAACGAGAAGTAATTATTTTGGACGATGAGGACGATTTCAAAGTAAACACTTCTCTGCCTACAAACAACTTTTACGGGACGGGCCTCTGCATCCGAAGTTCTATTGACAGTGGCCAAGACTCGACTTCCCAAGACGAATGTGACGAAGATCTGAGTGAAATAGAGTCGGTCGATATGGACGCGAATGGCGACGACGAAGAAATTCTTGAAACCGAGAAAGATGAAGCGGATGACAAACAATTTGACAAGGAATTCGTAACAATGAGCAGAACTCCCAATAAAGGTTCCTGTTTGATCAATAAGGTTTCGTATGACGAGGCGCAAGTATTGAAGCCTAACTCTGAAGACATGAGCCTCCAGTACGTCAGCAAGAAAAGAAGTGAAACTGATTCTGACGCGTTATCTTCCAGTAAACGACTCAAATTGGATGATATTATGGAGTTTACGTCTGGTGATAGTCTTGAAGGAGTAGCAGATGATCGTCAAGAGACAGTAGAAACTAGCATTGTTGGTAAGGAGAACGAACGGTGCTGGAAGAACAATAGATTATTGCGAATGACGAGTGAACCAAAACCCAAAGACGAGTCTCTGCTAGGGAAAAATTTGAAAAATGGTCTGTCAGGTACTAAGTATAAAAATGAAAAGAACTGTTCGTTTAAAGACACTCAAAGAAGAGACATCATAATTGAGAGCGATGTTCCCGAAAGAACCACGATTTCTAGTCCTATTCCTAACGGGATCAACCACAAAACGGCCAAATCTCTTTTGGATGCTGAAGCGAAGGAGCTCAAGTCCATTTGGTTCAATAGCTTCTGCGGAAGACGCGATGTTCAGGAAAGGGACGACAGTTTTTCTACCGTCAGCGAAAAAACTATTATTCCTTCACGACTGGCTTCCGTTTTGATGGGTAAAGTTCAAGATTTGGTTGAAAATAAGCAGCTATTGAAATCTAGGGAAACGAAACCTGAAGATGATGTTAAAAAATTATGGTTTTGGGGCTTTGATGGAGACATGATTCAACACGAAAATGGAAAGCAGCTCCTCACTGAAAAATTGGGCGCGGATGAACTTTCAAGCACTGTAGGTATTACAGCCGAATCTTTGGTAGAATCGTCGAGTGATTCAGAAGCGGCGGCGAACGGCTCACCTCCTCGACGCGTAACGCGGAGCAAAACTCGGTCAGCTCGTGGAGACACGAGTAGCTGCAAACAGTCCGGCGATGATTCTGATGAACCTGAATGCTGCCAGTTCTGTGAAGGAGGAATGAACCCTGATTTGTGTAGACGGTCTCGAAGTTCCCTCGACTCGAGACTGCCCCCTGACGACGTAATGATTCGCGCCCGAGCTGTCATCGCCAGAAGACGGAATACCAATTATAAGAAATATGAACCAATTTTTAATGTTAAAATTAAGACGGTTTCTCTAGGTAATGATAAGAAGTCGAAACGAAAACCCAAGGTTGTCTCTCGGTCAAACAACGAGAAGGTGCCAGCGTTAGAACTCTCCGATGATGAGGACTTGTGCGATAGATCTCCGAGTGAATCTAAAGAGACGGCCACTCATGATGCGATCTTGGAAGATGAACGTGAGAAGGTGCTCAAGAAGGTAAATCCTGGCTGGTATGGCAAAGGTTATCGTAAAATGATACGCAAGCGCGTGCCAAAAAGCTACCCATTAAAATGAAGAACGTTTGCTCTAGTTTTATTGCGTATCAATCTTAATGTCACTTTCTTTGCTGTGGTTGATTCGAACTAATTTAAGTTTTCTTTATCACGCCAAAGTACAAATTGTGTTTATTGTGTTAAGTTCTTGCATTTATTGTTTATGGTGGAGTGTCCGATAAATTGTCCGTTTCTCTCGGACCCTAGGTTCGATCGTCGCCTTAACTGTAGCCTTGTGTGATAGACGTCTCTCGTTAGTATCTGATATACGTGCCTCGTTTGTCTTCGATTACGCTATTCACGAAAGTATGGACGCTCGGGGCATTTTGGCGCTCCCAACCATATAACGATCTGCGGCAGATTATTCCTCTTACTCACCCTTCTTTATTTATATCAGTTACTTAGACTTGTAATTGACTATGGATTGGGGATTGAACCTTGACATTTTTCTTTTCATTTTTTGGTAAGTTTTGCTTGTTTATCTAATGCCCAAAGTCCTTTCCGGACGAAAAAGTATTAATTCCATGATATTGTACGAACTATCGTGTCCTAAACAATTACAGGATTGCGCCTCTCAGGCTTATTCAAGCAACTCACCTCATTAACACATGCTAGCGTAGGCCCATCTTCTTAGTTCGTTCATTCACTCAATCGTATAAGCGAGCTAAGGAACAACTCAACTGACCATTCCATCTCAGATTATTCTCATCAAGTCTAAATCTGTCTTATTACACTGCTATTATCATTGTGATTAATATAAATAAATGTTGGGGTTAACGATGAACGCCTGTACTGTTTTAATTCTAGTTAAATGTTGAACACATTATTGATCTCAGTAATCAATCGTGATTGGAAGTGTACCGGCGTTTTATCCTGTTCTCCTTTTGTGTGCGCTCGAATACCACTGTTTATTTATGTTTATTTTTCTTAGATTGAATGCAAGATAAAATGGCGTATTATGAGTCTCATTATATGCTAGAATAATTGGAAAAATTAAGTTTTAGTTCATCATTTGATAATGAGTGTAATTATCAGTTTCTCATTGTGAGAATTTGTTATTCTTTTGAGTCATAATTTTAAGTATTTATTTTTGCTTTCATTCGTGCATTCATCTTCCTTCGACGATGTGAATGCATAGCAGATCTTTCACTCCTGAGCTTATCCAGAGGTTGATCTAACTTCGACACCCAAATGAATTAGCTCATTTCAAGTCTTGCGGTTGATTTATTTTTCTCATCACTGCTCATGAAAAACGTTTGACAGCATCTATGTGTTTCGACAGTATCATGTTCTGGCATTATTCACTTTATAGTCTAGGTTTAGTTCATTTATTCGTAGGAGTTACATAGTGCATCATTCTGTTTAACGCATTAGGGAACCGTTTCATCGTGAGACTGAGCAAATCAGTTCTGTTTGATGCAGAAAGCTCCTGCAAGTCTCAAATAAGTCGTTCTCTTTAATTGCAATATGTCATCACTGCCGTGATGTAACATGCCATGATCTCTTTCCTAGCTACCGCCGCTGACAAACTTGACGGCCCAACTATCTATTTTATTTATTATTGGCCGCTGACGAACAACTGGCCAACTCGTGTTCACGGTGCTGATATTGATTTGGCCGGTTTTGCGAGCATTCGCCAAAACTTAGCATTTAAAACGTAAGTTATAAAATCCAATCCTGCTGCTATGCGTATGAAATTAATTTTTATATCACCATGAAAATATAGTGTGTATATTTTGTCTCGTATAGTCATACAATTTTACAACTACAACTTGTTGCGTTTTCTTTTTTATACTCGTGTTTGGGTGATGTCACAGAGACCGTCAGAGAGTGTTGATTGCATCACCACTCGCATGAACCAAATTTTTACCGAAACTAAACAAAACCAGCACTACTCGCCTCTGTGTTGAGATGCTCTCAAGTGCGAGGTGCACCAACAATACAGATTGTTTAGTTCTCTTCCCGTTGGTTAGCTTCACAAGCGAAATCTGCAAAGATTGTTTTTCGTCCCTGGAAGCAATGTGAGGTTGCATACATTTTTAACCCGGTCATACGCTTTTTATTTTAATTTTACACAAGATGCAACTTAAAACGATGGGAATTAAAACATTTTGTTAAATAGAATATTTTATACACTTCATAAAATTGTCTTTGATCGCAACTCGGTATTTCATGTCGAACAATTCCACAGAAGATGCACGCTCAGTAAAGAGCGAAGTTAGAGCGCGCAAGTTTCTCAACGAGCATGTAAATGAATACAACGAGATTCAATTTATCAATACAAATGGTCAGCGAAACCAAAACAATTCAACATAATTATAGACGCAACTGTTAAAACGTTTTCATTTATGCACTACATACGTTACAAATGCAACAAAAACTCAGATAATACTTAATGAACATCAGATATAATTACGTTGAAATATATAAATGTCGGTTTTCCATTTATCTGTTTTCCGAGTTACGCTTCACGCAAGCAAGTTTCAGTGGTGCAGTCGATATCAAAAGTACAAAAATACACATACGGTAAAGAGGTTAGTTAGTTCAGAATGTAACGAACTTCTCTGGACAAGTGCAATGTAACACTGAGCATGAGAGAGATGCAGCATGAGAGACCAAACTTCTCGCTCGCTCATAATTAATGTCGGTCTTTGATGATGGTTTACATGGCATGCACACATTTATGAAGTCAACAACACGAGATAACTATTGGCCGAAATAAGTTCGTGAGCAATAGCGGTAACTAAAAGCTCTATTTGTTACTATATGAAGATAGTATTCATTTTCAGGGACCGTGCCTAGCCTAGAGATTAGTAAAGAATCAATGCAGTCCGAGCGAAGGCAATTGTCAGCGTAACCCTTGAAAATTATGCAATCCCAAGTCAACATGTGACCAAACCAAGGCGGTAATAACGTTACTCAATGAATATTTTCATTATTGAACTGAGTCTCAATTTACCATATTTATAGTTGGGTTTGGCGAAAACACGATTCATGGCGCGCTAAAGTATTATTGAATAAAATACTGGATTAATACTAGATGCATCTTTGATGTGAGGAAAAGTTTAGGCCGGCAATTACGTCTAAACCCCTTAATCTTCTGCATTGTACATCGGCTCCATTCCATTATCAAATATAAGGAGCCGATATGATGTAAAAATAGTACAAAATGTAAGCTAGCTAGTGAGTATGCTGTGGTAAAAGTTATTATATATAATAATATAGATTATAATGCACTCACACTCGTTCCGTACAGAGGATTCTTTAGATATCACTACACTTATATTTAAATGCGGTCGAGTCACAGATCTTCTTCCGAATAGAGCTCACAAAATGCGTAATTACGACACAGACTGATGGCGTAAGTCGATAATTTAAATACCTTATCAACAGCGAGAAAATGAGCTTAGAATACGACTGGAAGACATGAGTAGTACTGTCCGTAACTTAACAATTATACAGATCGGTCAATGTGTTGCACTCAATACAAACGGATGGCAACTATCCTATAGTTCTTGATGTTTGTAGAGAAATACTAGTTTTTGGTTTCTCAAGTGAATTTGTTCACACCCGACTGGCCGTGAACTTCAAGTAAAATGTATAAATTAACGATTGGAAAGAATAAAATCGTTACTTGACAATAGGGAAAGTACCAAAATTTGATTCGCACAAGTTAAAGGCACTTAAACAGGAAGTAAAAGTTGCACGAGTCAAAGACACTTAAACAGAAATCAGACTAATCATTGACTTTGGGCTTCACTCGTGGAAAATAGTTCAAACCAACAAAAAATGTAAGACATGTGTCGGTAAGTTGTTTCCATGGTCGTGATCAAGTCAATTTTCCTCAAAAAAAAAAAAATCGACACGTTCACTTCTAAAACTCAATTACTATAATTAGAAAAGTTACAAGTTTAAATGTAAATAATTTTATATGAGCAGGTTATTGCACGATATAAAACTTTTTTCAAATCGTTCCAGCGAGACAAAATTAGACCGAGTTCAAACAGTCAGTTTGATGGCTTAACGTTAAGTGTGATTCAAAGTAAAGATTTACGAACAACCGTACTTGGGCACGTAAAATATATGTAAACAAAAATCAATATTCTAATAAACCTTTTTGAAAAGTTAGAAACGTAGCGACGTGGTCGAGCCATTGTGACGCTGAATGTTACTAGCATAAGCTAGGTAAAGGCAACTGGTTTCTGACCAACAACTAATCTTACAGAAAGAATTTAAGAGCAAACAATTAAATTCTTGGTGAACCTTCGATTGAAGCAAACTAATGATATAAGATCTTACAGGAAGTAATGAGTATATATACGTGTGCAGTGAGCACACAACACACAAGATTCTTGCCATCTTAAAATTCTTCAATATTAGGTTGAAAAATAAGTAACATGCAACACTAAATAACTACGAACCAAACAGAAAGGCCCACAAACTGAAGTGAGAAGATTATATATACTTTAAACTGCAGGGGAGTTTAACATATAACATTTAAATACTTAGAAACAATAATAGATTTATCAATGAAGCGCAGATACTAACAAACTTCATCATCTTCTGCGCCCGCAAAGTTTCTTTGCATCTGCAAGTCAAGTCATGAAATCTATGGAACAGCAACAAAGCTGAAAATGATGCCTAGTAAGGCAGCCAAAGCGTTTATACTTTGTCAATGTTAAGTCGTAATTACAGCGAGTAAACAAGTTAATCCCTATTAATGTTATACAGAAACAATACTGCCAGTCTATAATTCAGTCATTCCAATTGGAAACAGAATCTGTCAACGCACGATATTTAGTGATGGGTTGAAAACTTGGACATCGAAATTTGAGAAACAATATACAAAGTAACCTAGAGTCTCCATCTAGAGGGCAAATTCTTTAACGCTTCTGCCACACCTCACTTTAATTTCGGAAATAATTATTTTGATTATTTCCCTCTATAAATGATGTTAGGAAGCTTTATAATAAACTGATCGGAACGAACACATCGTCGACTGTGACAATTGTGAAAAATTGCTCAAAATTATTGCGAAAAATTGCAGCAACGGTCAATGCTTGGCATGACAAAGCGCAGAGGAGTCCTCATCTGCTGGAGCACGCCTCCTGATGCCCCCCGATGTTATTGGATGCAATGTACAACAATATTGTTCCATTAGCAATGCTGACACCACCAGCAGTGCTGACACCACCAGCAGTGCTGACACCACCAGCAGTGCTGACACCACCAGTAGTGCTGACACCACCAGCAGTGCTGACATCAACAGCAGTGCTGACACCACCAGCAGTGCTGACATCACCAGCAGTGCTGACACCACCAGCAGTGCTGACACCACCAGCAGTGCTGACATCACCAGCAGTGCTGACACTGTGAGTAAAGCATCAGCACCGCTGGCCATCACTTGCCAGTGCCGATGACGTGTCTCGCCTCCATGGCCATGAGAGCGGCCTGCTGCAGCGCCTTCAGGAAGGCGTAGGCGGAGGGCGCAGCCTCCGAGGGCGCTGAGAGGCGCACCTCGGCCTCCTCCATCAAGCCCGCCTCAGCGCCACCTGACGCATGCGTACCGTTATCACTCTCAACTCATCAACTTTTAAACAAATTCGATGCCCCCATTTCACGTACCTAATCATAATCGTCAGGACAATTTATAATAGAGTCTTAGAAGTCCATTACATGCACAATTAGTCAACGCTGTAAATTGTGAAGAAATCATGAAAAAATTTAAAGCACTCACAATATTCTCTCAGCTCTTCATTTCTTACGCAAGTAATACTAAATAAAATACTTTAAAAAAATTTTTTTTAAAAAACACGTTTTTCTTGTGGACTAAAAGTAGAAAATAAATTATGGCTCGCCCCAAAAAACGTGTGTCGGGCAGTTTTATGATTAAAGCGAAAAGCACACAACACACGAATTTTGGAAATTTGATGGTGAACGTACAGCCCGACCCACGTTTTTTGGGGCGAGCCATAATTTATTTTCTACTTTTTAGTCCACAAGAAAAACGATTAAGACTTGATTAAGTATGACTTGACGTACGTATCGATGATACGCAGCGTCAGCGCCTGCTCGTCTATAACGTCAGCGCCCGCACGTCATACTATATATATACTTTACTCAATTAAGCTAATTTAGGTCTCTAATTGCTAGTTTTATGATTGAATCTGAAATTGTTAGGCGAATATAGCCTGCATGCCGTATTTCAGATCTCTAGAGCAATACGAAGTGGGCTAATTTTCGTTGTCAATGTTAAACAACAAACAAATCCACAAACAAACGCAAAGCAAAGTTAAGAAAAACGTGTTAAAAATACCAGTTGTAAGTCCTCTCACTGACCGAGTCGTCTAGTGAATGATTTTTTTTTCATTTCGATTAAAGAACAATTCATTATTCGGTATTATTCGAGATTCGAAAATTTGTAGAGAAATAAACTAATACATTAGATCGCGGCGAGTACACAAGTAAATCAATCATGTGCTTGTTAACTTTTTAAGAGGGCCCTCAAGTACAGACGCAAGACCGAGTAACGTACCGGACTTGTATGTGAGAACAACGCAGTTCAGATCACGGTCGGCGTCAGTCTCGAAAAATCCGGGGTTTGTTGCATCGTCCGCACCACTGGACTCGATGGCCTCGTCCGAGTCGCTGCAGCTGCGGCCCTGACAGTCACCAATATGGATTAGATGTCAGGAAAATAGTAATGAATTTGCTGCAACAAAAAATCATTGCTACTGTCCAATATAACACCACAATAATCTCATCATAATAAGATCAATGCCGTTTTGCTCAAGTTATGAATTGCGCAGTGCCCGAAATTAGGCAATCTGTTGATAATTTTGCGTAATTTTTGCAATAACTTGTTTTCAAGTTGCCATTATAAGCTGTGCGATACTGATCAAATCATATGAATTTGTTGACAGAATTACAAATTATGATTATATACAATTTTATAAATTATGGGTATTTATAAATTACATTTTAAAAAAGTATCGAGTTATTATACTATTATCCTCATTAAGAAGAGACATTCCATCAACTCGCGCTCAACATCAGCTCACACCTTCACTGCCAAATCTGGGAACACGCATTAATGCAAGCTTGATGCATACAAAATATTAAATGCTTCATGTACACTCACCCTTAAAAATATTTTTTTTTTTCTAATGTATTTTTGACAAACCACAGTTACAGACATTACGTACGGTACTGATTGGCATTGGCAATAGCATGAAGCTGCCGTTCCAAAAACTAAACATATCAGTCATCTCAGAATATCCATAGAGGGGAGAATTTAATAAGTTAGAGTGACACACTTTGGAGACGTGCATTGCAGTCAGTTTATGAATGGGCAGGTTAAGGCTGACATCAGGCTGCTGAATCTGCAGGTAGCGATGATCAGGAGTCAGTCGGCAGCTTGACAGAATCGCTTCAGACTTCCTGCTATCACTACTCATCGTCAAGATTGCCCCACTCAACAGTGACTGGAAGAAAAATATTTCAGATAAAGCCCATGCAAACTTCAAATATTAATCAGATGTTCAGCCAAATAAATTGCGTCAAGGCGAGTTAATACTTCAATCCAATTCTTATTGATTTTTTCAGAAGCATCAATTGTTATCACAAAATCAGAGGTGTACTTAATTTTTCAGTATAAATAATGGAGATAATATTACAGGGTCCGCCATAATTATGGCAACAGATGTTTGCTATATAAAAATAAATTGGTTGCTAGGAGACTTTTCTTTTATAATGAAACTTAATATCATCTATTTTATATTGCAGAAATCTAAGGTGTCTAAATTTACAATTACTTATGGCAGTAGATAGAAATGCAATTGTAACCCTTCGTGAAAAGGGCGAGAGTAATTCAGTCATTGCAAAAAAGCTCTAAATTTGTCGTGAAACTGTGTGGAAGGTGGTAAAAAAAATTCAAGGAAACTGGTGAAACATGCAATCAACCTGGTCAAGGAAGGAAACGAAGTGTCCAAACAAAACAATTGGTCAAAAACACGAGGGATAAGTTGAGGAGAAACCCTCATCGCTCAGCTGCAAAATTGGCTGCAGAAGCAGGAGTCAGTCAGACATCAATGCGTAGAGTCCTCAAAGATGACCTCAAAACCTCCCCTTACAAGATGCAAACAAGGCATGAACTAAAAGACCGTCATAAACGAATGAAGCTTGAAAGATGCCAGCACCTTCTGGATCTCATTGAGGATGGCGCGCTGCCCAACTTGGTGTTCAGTGACGAGAAAAAATTTGACATTGAACAAAGTGTTAACCGTCAAAATGCCAGAGTTTGGAGTTGGGATGGATCTGTGGCAACGAGAACAGCAACACGACGTCAAAATCCCACGTCCGTGATGGTTTTGGCCATGGTAACTGCCACTGGGAGGTCCCCACTCGTTTTTGTCCCCTCAGGAGTGAAAGTGAACAGTCAGCGATACATTTTGGAAGCTGTGTTGTTACCTGTTACCTTGGGCCCATAAACACTTCAACGGCTCACCATGGAGTTTTCAACAAGACTCTGCCCCATCACATGGCTCAAACATGACCCAAAACTGGATTTAGGGTCACATCCCAGCGTTCATTAGCAGAAATGAATGACCCTTAAGAAGCCCCAATTTGAATCCTCTCGACTTTTCTGTGTAGGCTATTTTAGAGAGTAGGGTCTGCAGAACACCTCATGATTCTTTGGATAGTTTGAAGTCTAAATTGACACAAGAATGGGACTTGATCCCTCCAGAAATGCTGCGTGTCTCCTGTGAAGCTTTCCCGCGTAGATTGGAGGCCGTCATTAAAAATAAGGGTGGTCATATTGAATAAATACGTCTGAGAATTATTTAGGTAATTCTAGGCTACTAGCTCATACAATAAAAAAACAATGCACCTGTTTGTTTCATCGAAAAATAACAAAAAACATGCATTGCCATAAATATGGTGGACCCTGTATTGTCTACATTATGAAGTGTTAAAGCACAGAACTTCAGTCACAGCACTGCATCAAAACATAAAGTTATTAACCTTGAGGTGGTGATGGTAGAATCTGTTTTCTAGAGTAGTCGTGGCAGCACATGGCGAGCAGACACGCACAGGATCCAGAAAACACATTCGAGGAAGAGCCAACCGAGCATTACAACATCCCGCACAGCAGACACGACCACAGCGCCGGCAGTGGTGCTGCATAGAAACAAGATATATAAAAATCTAGTCAAACACAACAACATTTTTGTGAAAATTTTTGAAGAACCAGCAGATAAGGACCATCAATCCAATGGGTCTATGAAACACTTATATTTATTTTGTGTACAGTGCTTCACACAATGAATAATTGTAATATTCTCAAATATACAATTAGCTTACTAATATATGCACATGAATAAATTATAACACTGAAACCTAATTGAAATAAGTTTACATTTTTCAATTATTTTATGGTCAAAATTTCAGGTTCATATAGCATCAGACAATGGATGATTGATAAATAAATCTCATCAGGTACTACTTGCTGTGGAGATTCTTAGTTACTTTCTTAACTCTGACTTACACGTCTTTTCAGGAAGTCAAACTTTTCTTCACATTCCATGCAAACAGGGCTCTGCAAATATTTTTAAGCATTAGGATAAAAGTTAACACAAGACTGGATCAAAATACATATCTAAACCAAAAAATCCATCACTGAAGTTTTAAAGCAGACACCTGCCTGTAATTTTCTTCAAGCTAAATTTTTTATTACAGGAAATCTGTTTCTTACTACAGACCTTAGCAGAAGTACCGTAAAATGGGGTAACTTAGACCACTTTTTTTATAAATGATGCAATTTTTTTACTAGCTAAATTAAACTTAAATTGAAATGTGCAAAATACAGATCTATACTCTAGCTTCACTCACCATAAATTGCTGGCTCCTGCCTCTTACTGCCTCTTATAGTCTTTATGTAATTTCAAAAAAATGATGGTCTTTGTTACCCCAGCTCTTGGGGTAACTTAGACCGGGTGGTAAAATCAATTATATTTTTTGGTCATTAATTGCAAGGTGTTTGCACTCGTTTGAAAGCTACAGACAAGACGCATTCCAAACAGCAGCCTTATTAGCAGAAGGTTCTTCAAGTGACTCTGACAGTCCAGGGTTGAGTGATGACTTGGTTGCTGACTATTTTTTCTGACTATAAATAAAGCATGATGGGGGTGTGCATTTGGCCCAAACCGGCATGACGTCTATAGACGTTGTTGAGCGTCAATGTGTTAAAAACCAGAAAAGCCAAAATTTCAACCTTTGGACTTAGATGCTCTCCTTAAGAGGTGCAAAAAAGACTAGTGTAGCTGTGTTTTGTGCAACAAACTAAGTTCACTCCAATTCTGAGACTAAAATGCATTTACTGTGTATATTTTTAAATCAAAATGATTTTAATTTTTAGAATTTAGGGAGTCGTTTGTCTTCAAACTTTGAATCCATTATTACAGAAGGGGAATATGATGGCAATAGTTGCTTGAATGGACAACTCTTGGTCCACTTTCTAGACCAAAATCAATGGAAACAATAAATTGCAATAAATTTTGTTTTTCATATTTTATTTATTTAATATAAGCATATGTGATAAATAAATTATATATTTTTCTTTATATTTTGTGCATTTTGGTGGCATAAATTTTATTATTAATTTTGAATAATAAAAATTATCTACATGTGCCTACCATGCTAATACATCATTACATGTAGTACCGGTTAATGT
Source organism: Hyalella azteca (assembly GCF_000764305.2). Taxonomy (NCBI): domain Eukaryota; kingdom Metazoa; phylum Arthropoda; class Malacostraca; order Amphipoda; family Hyalellidae; genus Hyalella; species Hyalella azteca. Next base: position 82,849 of record NW_025942808.1, on the reverse strand, counting down.
ATTTTTGATTGGTTGAAGCAATCACGGTTCACAAATCACAAATATACCTATGTCATTTCACAAAATTTTCAACTTCTGCAGTTCAGTACCACGTTCCCACCAAACTATCCTGCATACCGTAAAATGGGGTTACTTTGACCGGCGGGGTAACTTTGACCACTTTTCGTGTTTTTAACAAAAACCCCCAAAACTCAAAAACGATTCGACATAGAAAAATTTTGTCAATGGCCATCAAAGGACTAATGCTGAGGCTACGTAACACAATAGAAAGAAGATCTAATAGGTTAAAAAATTAAAAATGTGACCCACGAAAAAGAGCTATGTCAGAGTACCCCCTCCAATTTTTTTATTTTTTGGTAAAATAACTCCAGGTTTTGATGCATTGTAGTAAAACTTTCCTAGTTACATACACTTGTGCCCGAAATTATTCATACCCCTTCAGAAATATAATAAAATTCCAATTTTAATGAACAATAGAGAACTTTCACAACTTATTCTTCTAGAAAGGGTTGTCATTATTACGTACAACAAATTTAATGCTAGAAAATATGTATATAATAACTTTCGATAATAATTACTTTGAATTTTATGAGTAACTAACCGTTCAGAATTATTTGCACCCTCTTATTCCAGATCATTTATCATAATATTAAAGAAGAACTATTAATGAAAATAGTAGTAGATACACAATAATTGTATTAAAAAATTTGGTGTTCCTAAGCATTGTAATATTTTTCTCTGCAAAGTTTGAAAAAATAATTTTTTTTCACAATTTAGGAAAAAGTTAAAATTTTGCTAAAAGTTTGAAGATGGCAAAGCTTAGTGATGATCTCGGAAGCAAAATGATAAATTCCCGCAAAGAAGAGATGAGATATAAAGCAATATTTAAGAAGTTTGATGTTCCTACGTCAACAATACAGAGCATTATAAAAAATTCAAATCATTTATCACGGTGGATAACATGGTTGGTTGAGGAAGGAAAGGACAAATCTCCCCTAGATATGCCAGAAACATAACGCGCTCAATTTGCAACAATTATAGGATCACTAGTAAAGAAATTCTATCAAATTTGGATGCTTTTGATATGTAGGTATCAAGACAAACTATCACTTTTTTTTTGAAATTACATCAAAACTATGAGAGGCAGGAGCCAGCAATTTATGGTGAGTAAAGCTAGAGTATAGACCCGTATTTTGCATGTTTCAATTTAAGTTTAACTTATCTAGTAAAAAAATTGCATCATTTTGATAAAAAAAACGGTCAAAGTTACCCCATTTTATGGTAATGAGTGAACTCAAACCAAGATGCTTTGTCAGTGATTGCATATTGCAGTCACTTCAGACTGCACTATAACTGCGTTTATTCTTCAACAAAAACACAAATAAAAAAATAAACATCATGTGTTCAGTTGCCTCTAAAATAAAGACAGATGTTCTTATTGCTGTTTCTAGTGTAAAATTAGCAATTTAAGATAACAGGTGCAGTCCAGCAGTCGTGCACAGGACTTTGCAAATGAGTTTGTGGCTCATAAATGTCTTTTCACCACCAAGATATGGTGTTCACAGCTCTATGAAATGGAATCACAGCTTGCAAATTTATATAATCATGGCTCAAAAAATCCAGTCACAATCTGGAAAGTAGATATTTTCCTTACTAGATTCAACTCAGGAGCATCCATGATCATGATGTCTTCACCATAAAATTAAGTAGGCATTTTACTCAATACTCATTCAACCACAGTTAATGTTATTGTTACCATTATTATTCAAGTTTTATTGTGCATAAATTTTTTATATACATTAGCTAATTAATACTGTAACCTCTTCCTCCCAATACATGCGCAGAATGTTCAGGGCTCAGGCTGCTAAAAATTGCCACTAATTCCGCAGGAAGCTTAAAATAATAATTAGATTTTAACTGAACTCCGTTCCATTGTGCAATCTGGGAAACAAAAACCACAGGAATTTTTAAGCAGGAAGCAATGAGTGAGTCAGAGTGACAGTGACTAGTGTCAGCTGAAAGCCAGATGCACACACACCGCAGCAGCTAATAGATAGGACAAGATGTTCATCATGAACATCTTGTCTGATCTATTCAAGCTCTCCTTCTCATTCAAGTTCCCACTGTGCTGAGTGTGGATGAATATTGCAAGATCTTTGGCAATGCTTCAGTAGCAAAATTTATGCCTCCAGAGTCCAGAAGATCTTGCTGACACATTTAGATTGAAATTCTTGCATTTAATATAATCTTTGCTGGCTTAGTTATGGAATCCAATTTATATGAAAAAATGTGTATTGTGTGCTTAATACCAGAGAGGAATTAGGAATTTTGTATTGAAATTTGCTATGATGATTAAGAAGAAATTGTCTACTTAGTACTTACATCTTCATCTGGAATCCATTCCGGTTCAGCCAATTCAAAAGGGCTCCTTTCATTCTCATTTGCTGGAATGATTCGAAGACCAGACTTGCTCTTAACTAATCGTTTGCATGAAGTAGACGTGTTACTCATTCTAGAGATGAAACAAATTTACAATATCAATACGAGATATAATGCCAGCGCAATAAAGAATTGACTTCCTAAGTCCTAAATTCACCATCAGCAGATGAGCAACACCTCCAAGCTCCACCGGACCACCAGACTCCGTTCGTTCCCTGCGGACCCTGCCTTGTCCGCAGTTGAAGAACATTTTTTATTTAATATTTTTGCAATGGTAAACTATTTCATGAAGACGACAGTAGAGAATCAAATGACACGAGTGGAAATGAAAATAAAATAATATATGTTTAAAATTTTTTTTAAAAGACAACACTTCTAAAGAATCCAGTGTTTCCAATGTTACAGATGTACAATGAATTTCTAACTTATTTTCGAATATTAAAAAAAATTATTTTTCGATTCATTTTAATCTATAATTTTTTCAAAATTATTTATTCTGTCAATTTATTCATGCATTACCTCCAACTTCACACAAGTGTGCAAAATTTCAGGTCAATTGGACAGGTAAAAGTGTGTCAAATATTTGTTATAAGATATGTAGCTGACAATTTTTTTCAATTTTTGTAATATTAAAATTTTTTTACTTTTTAAAATCATTTGTTTTATCATTTGATTCCGGTATTATCTCCAACTTTACGCAAGTGTGCAAAATTTCAGATCGATAGGATCAGTAGAAGTGTGTAATTTTGATTATAAGAATTGTAGCAGACAGACAGACAGACAGACAGACAAACAAACAAGAAGTGAAGTTTAAGAGAAGTGTTGTAAAAAGGGGGGTGAAAAAATGAAAAATCGAAAAATTCTCGAAAATTTTGCGGAAAATGCTCCCCCATCCACAAAAATTCTAAATTTGAAAAAAGCTAGGACGAATCGATAGATATGGTCCTTACGCATCGAATGACATGCGTCTCGATGTTGTAGCTTCAAAATCCTAGGAGGAGATAGATTTCTTCAGTACCCCGTTTTTTTGCAGTTTTCTAAGAATTTCACATTTTCTTTCATTTTTTCGAAAAATTCACATGAACAAAAAAGTCTTAAAATTCTGTTTTACACAGGTGTATTAAGTTTCAAAAGGATCCGTCCGTAAATAAAAAAGTTTTTCACCCCCCAGACGCTCCCCTTAACCGCCCGGCCTCCTTGCCGATTCTGACCAAAAACTGGCGCACAGAGCTGGGATCGAACTGAATCCTGGTACTCTGAACTATAACCACTGGGCCACCCTGTCCTGACTGAGCCACCATGACCCATGCAGACTGATCTAATTTTGCAGACTGATCCCAAACCGTTCAGCCTCATCGCTGAGATGACCAGAACTGTTACAGGTAGCTGGGATCAAACCCATAGCTCATTGCTGCAATCATGACACTCTGACTGTAACACCTGAGCAACCATACCCTGTTAAGTTCCTAAACCAATAGTAAGGAACTCCTGGTTTTTGTAGCTTCGTCCGGTCGCTAAAAATCTTTAGCGAGTAGCAGAGAGTTGTACGTTGGGGCCTGAATTTGCCTTAGATTTCTATGTCCATACGTGAGTAATTTGGACTATCTGATGGTTCGCATTGTAAGTCTCATTAAATATTCATACAATATTTTTCTCATCTTCAGTGCCCATCCGCGTGTGTCTGCATCACTTCAGTTCAATTTTGTTTTCACAAATTGCAATCACTGCAGCAATTAATCAACAAAACGTCCTACATTGTCGAGAGAGCTTCAACTGAATTACATATATTTCTCCATATTTACGAACTCTCAGGGATGATGTTTAAAACCTGTAAGCCACCTAGGTCTATGAAAATGTAACTAGTGGTGTTTGACCACCTTACTTTTAACGATACGATGTTTGCAAAAATTAACGAAATAATGAGTATTTACAATAAACAAAGCAAGTGTTCCTTCAGCTTATACGTAAAGTTCTTATGAAAAAGCAGCGTCACCGAGATGACTCACACTAGGACTCAATCGTTTTTATAACTAATATAATTGAGCTTCCCTGAAAAATTCATTTACATAATGAAGGATATTTGGTCTTTATATTTATTCTTGGCATCACACTATACCAAAACGACAGTAACACAAATGTTAGCACAGCTAACAAATATAATTGAATAAGATATAAAAAGTCCTGTCAGATTCTAATTCGGGGATAAGTAAAACACAAGCAAATGAGAAAATTTCTGTACGTCTATTAGAGCTTAGTATAAAAAATATTCATGTCTTTTCAGGATTTATGGCACACACCATCCCAAGATTGATCAATATTAAACGCTTGGACACATTTATTCTTCTCGAGACAATGCAAATCGGAAGCGACCAGCAGCTGGTTTTTATCCAGAAATTTGGTCGATAGATTAGCTGTATGGATGGCAGCATCTCACAGAAGTATAAACGTAAAAATCGACTAATTTTATAAGTGTTTACAAAAATTCTGAACAGAGTACGACAAAAATATGATGGTGAAATTCTTCATGTGTTCAATAAGTGAAACCTCATGACGGGCTAGATCGTTTTATGACGATCATACAGGGTGTTATTATTCTTGAATATAAAAATAATTGAGTAGGCTATGTTTGAAAATCAAACTCCACAGACTAACACAACTAGTTGGCACTTCAGAGAAAAGTGGATTAGAACATATTTATTTATTGAAATTACATCGTTAATGAGAATTATTATTTTGAACAATTTTGGCACTAATGTTGCATAACAATATAAGTATGGTATAAAATACTGCTGTCTACTTCAGGGATGTTTGGCCTATCGAAGCTTCTAGATAAGGAAGAATTTGAACAGCTAGCTGCGGGTTTCGAACTAGTAACTCGCTGCTACAATCCTGCTAATTGCGGTTTCCTTGAACCTCGAAATATGGCATTTTGATTTCAGTTGATCATCTGCTCTACTTCCCCATTAATTACGAGTAATGAAAATAAAAATATGAATTCAAATTTGTAATGAGATTAAAATGAATTAATTTTCAACAGTTACGAGCAGAACTAGTGCAGTAAGCAAATGAATCTACATTACGATCGGCCAGACGTTATTTAACGAAACAAAATAGCATGACAGATACGAAAGTATAAAAATAAGTATTTGTCTCGTAGAATAAGCAACGGACTTCGCCAATAGTTTACATAAGAAGTCAAATAGAATTTTCTTCGTTCCATTAAAATAAGTTGGCTGTGCACAGACATGTCGTCCCAGTCACGCATTCCTCTTAGGTTATAAACTACTTAATAAGTTATCGAACGGCCTTAAAATAAAAGGTTAGTCTTATAAGCTAGTATGGAATGTTAAAAACCAGTATGAAGTTGAGCAGACTTTACACTTAAAATGCTCAAAATGAGCTAACTCCGTCATCTAGGACACGAATATGTACGATCATGCGCACCGTCAGTTTTACTGATGGTTATTTGCACGCTATTAATTCCTACGCTATAATCAGCACAACATTCATGGTTGCCACTGCAACAGAAATAATAGCTACAAGTGCTTTCCATACATTTTAAACGACTTTTCCAGTAAATCATGCACAATTCAATACATTCATCGGTCGACTTACTCTTGAAAAACACGTGTACGCATACAGACAAGTGCCTGTCTGCACCAAGTAAGGTGTCGGTTATGACACATTAGAAACAGTCGATACATTCAACTCGCTAACTTAACAATTTCAACATTACGTCTAACATTGGCATGGCTGTCTAATGTTGATGAACTATGCAAAGTTTAGGCTTGTCTTTTCATATCCGTCTTTTAAAATGAACATTAATGCTCTGAGGTTTTTCTGCATAGCAAGAAACTGAAACCAATCTCTACACAAATTAAAAGAAACATGGATATAATCGATCTAGGTTACCATCACTACTTCACTACACAACTGCCTTGTTGCTTCTAAGTAGCATATCGGCATCGTAAGTTGACAAGCTTGAAGACTTACAAAGTCAGTTACTATTATAAAAAATTGTATTGAGAGCTACAGCTATCAACGTAAGTTAGTAAGTAAATTGATGCAGACAAATTAGCTATAACTAATGTATCAAGAAGTAATTACATTAGAGACTTATGAACATAACAACGTGGAAACAAAGAAAATAATTAACGAAGAGCTTTGTACAATATGCACACTAAGAATCAACAAAATGATTTAACAACGACAAGTCTGAGCTCGGGTTACAGTTTTATTCTGTAATAATTCACTATGAAAATTCTCTTTCTCGCACCGGCCGTAACTTCGTCAACATAACCAGCATATCCCTCATGTCATCTTCAAGAATGAATGTAATCTTCTTCAGTCCAAGCAATCGCGCTGCTCAATTTCTTTTCACGCAATTTTTGAGCTTAAAATGTTGGTGGACGTATTTAAATTCACTCGATTCTTTGCTCAAATTTAAATCGAAGGAAGAATTAAGTAAAAGGAAGAATAACACAATGGACAGCCAATACGAATAAATAAACTTGACAGAGGGTATTCTGTTCGAAACCCGATATGATTTAAATTTCTAAAGCGTTGAATATAAGAAACAGAAACAATATCGGGATTGGTTGGTTTAAAGTTTGTAATTTAGTTCCCGTGAACAAACTGTAAGCATTTATATCGAAGCTCCTGCCTTGATTCATTCAAAACAGATTTTGGAGCCCTGCAAAATATAAACAGGAGCTATAAACCCAGACAATGTGAACTGAAATTAAATACGACAACCATATCAAATGTGACATGGAAAGTCCGTGGTGAAAATATTGAACGGATAATGCACCAACCTTTAACATAGATGACTCTTCCTGGGTTGAGATGCAAAAAAAAATCTTTAAAAAAACGCGCTGCAGGAAAAACGATGGAAATATACATACAGGTAACGTCGGGAGAACGTCCATTAAAAAAGAGCAGGTCTACCGAATAGGAGTGTATAAAGAACTGTAACGAAAAGAGTTGGGTCTTCTTCTGTACACGAAAAACTTAAATTACCTTCATTCAATCCCCTTTCTTGATATCGACAAAAATGCAATTAAATTCTAGCATTAAACCCAAAAGCATATGCAGAAAATGCAGAAACAAGCATAAAGACTTGAAGCTGCGACAGGCATGCGATGTTTCGAGGATTATTGGTGTGAGTCAGCGACAACATGAGAGGACAGCCTCGACGACAAGCACGTCTTTAACAGCGAATGTCTATAAGAAAATAGGCGGCAAATAGAATATGAATAAATACAGAGGCGGAAGATGAGTAGAGTTGCACGGCAAATAACATGACTGGCGATATTATCTAATTAAGGAAATACACACAAGTAAAAGAGATATAGAATGTTATAGAAAACGTGGAGTGAACACAAGCTAAACGCTACAATCGACCTTACATTCTATTTGGCACTTGGGCTAAGGTGAGAATCGTTTCAGGGCCGAAGATGCGTAGCAGTGGAAGAACCCGGGACTTCTACCAGAGGGGGGCGGGCGAGCGGCGTATGTTGGTCGAGAATTGCTCTAGAAAAACTCGTGTTTTGCACCATCAGTTGGAGACAAAGAGTTGGATGAAAGCCCATAGGCTCAAACTTATTATACTATATGAAATAGGCAGATCCAAAGAGCTAAACGGAAAAATATTGACAAGAAAATGTTGAAGATAGATCTCCACTGAACAAAAATACGTAAGCATATCGACCAAGGAATGTAATTTTTCTACGGTGACACTAGATCTTTCTTGTGTGAACTGAAGCGCCAACGCCCTCGAGGAAGAAGTCGCCAAAGGACTTCCGCTGTACGAGCATCCTAACAATAAATAATCTAAGCTACTCACTACCCTAAGTAATGGAGTTAATAATGAACAATACACAGATACCTAAAACCATGGCATAAGAGTATCTCGCTATACTTTGTTCTCTGCACCATCACAAGTACATACATCACGGGGCCAGACTCTCCTGAACACATTTGGACAGAAAAGTCTGTACACTCTTCCCTGCTCATGCATAACTATTGGCACCATGATGAATCCTTCGCAGTTTCTAAAACATCATTACTATCAAGTTTCGACACGTTTAATACAATTTTTGGAAGATTTTTTTACAGATCAAACTCCACGATTTTCAACATTCTTTTGAAATTTTTCGAGAGATCGTACACAATATATTCGTATCGAATAACCAGGTTGTTTTTACAGTCATCGAATAAAAAAATACCCCGGGACGGAAGTGGAAGAATAAAATATCAATTATTTTTAGCAGTTTAGAGGCATTATTAAAAATGTTTAATATGAGATAAGCACAGATAGGAATGACGGAATTCAACATATTTCAACAATCGTCCGTAAATTAGCCTGCACAATTAAGCTGAAGCCCCTCAGACTTGATCCCAAATGTGAACCTATACGTCAACTCGTTGAAGTCGAAATTTTGTTAACCTGGTAGAAGAACATCGTACAGATTTTGCACCCATCATAGAAGCTAATTTGAAGCACTGCTTTCAAAGACAGAAAGTTTATGCTTAGTCAGTCACTGAACTGGTTAAAGGTGTCGTGTTTCAGAAGAACGAAATGAGAGAAATGCATAATTACCTTCACTGAATTCATTCAAATTTATTCATGCAATATGAGGATAGTTGAAAAATATACTTGAATTCGACAAGCTTTGCGCAATTGAGTAGCAAGAGAAGTCATCTACATCTGCATCTGCGCTGAGACTGACGGCACATTCCCAACATTAATTATGTAAACAACTATTTGCCAGGCCGATGAAAACGATTATTCAAACACTAAATAAATTCAATTCTACCTTCATCATGTCTAGGTGGATTTTCATGCTTAAGGATTGGTTAATGAAAAGAAAAGAGATGATTCAAAGTAATAGAGCTGTGAATGCTGCTACAGCCTGCTCTAAAAAACTCAAATTTTTTCTTCGAAAAATGGCTAACAAAATGCCACACGCATGAACAGTTGCGGGAGTGATGAATTGCTACCACAAAAAAATTGTCAGATGCAATCGCTCTAACTCGACAAAATAAAATTAATAACAAGAAAAGTGAAGCATAAAAATTGATTAACTGAGTGAGTGATAGTCCTATTTCCTTGTCAGGTAGAAATAGGGCTGCATGTAACCAATGCTCATAAATCATCTTTATATTCTATAACTTAACAGACTTAAGCAGCACAAAATAGGTCTGCCTTAGTGAATGATGACTAATTTGACACAAAGTTCCATAATATGGCACCCTAAATGCTTGGCGGTTTCTTAACTATAGCAATTCTTGGCACAGGATTTCATTGGAAGATACGCACATATTAGCTCCCATCTCACTAGTACGAATTCGTACAATCACGCACCGGAAGTCGAACTGTGTTCAACTTCACGATGATCCAATCGTTTGCTTGCTTTCCGGGTTTACAAAGCGGGAATGATAGAAAATTGCAACATTATTTGACGACTCAAACATTGATCGTAGTTCAAGCGAACACCTATTTTAAAATTCATTGAAGTGGAAGTCATACAAACTTACGAGTTGTTCATTACACTAAACACACACGATCACTTTGCGCATCGTTGGGGAGCTAGCAATTAACCTGGAGGGAACAAACGAGACGCGCATCTCTCAAGACGCACGTAATACTGAAACGACGTTGCAAATATGCAGCGCACTGCGTGAACTACAGTCTTATTTTAGAAGAATAAATTTGTATAGCCATGTAATGTCCGCACCATAAGATCACATGACGTGTCTCTAGTATGATGGATTACGCAATCCAGCAGAATGTCTTGTTGTAAATAAATTATATCCACAGTCAACACAAAGCGTGAGGTGATGGCATCATCTATTAAGCAATTAATAAATGTGTTAGCATTTAGCGCTACACTTTAAAATAAGAACATTTTTAGGAGAGTCATCTCGCTGCTCTAACATAAAGGATTTGATGCAATGAGCAGCATAAGGCTCCAGCAAGTAGTAACATTGAGCAAAGGTCTCCTACAAGTTGTAGGTGACGTGCAGGATGTCGTTGAGTCGGTGATGATGAGACGATGGAAGTGCGGCGGTAGCGGCGATGGCGCGCTGCCCGATGTCGTGCGCGTGACTGCACGTGGCAGGAATAGCGAGCACGCGGCGCGCGAGCTTGCGTAGCGTGGGCAACCCGTTGGCCGCGGAGCCTGCCCACCAGCCGAGGATGTCGTCGTCGTCTAGACAAACCTGCAGGCGTCCGCAGTTTAGATCAAAGAGTCAAGTCCGTTTTGTGGCGAAGAAAACCTACAAAGCTTTGTTTGGTGTCCAAAAAAACGCAGTACATTGATATTGGGTATTTTATATTGAAGTCTAAATTGTCACTTCATAGCGAAAATTATCAATAATAATAATTAATTATCAATTACATTCAAAATAATTGAAATATAAAAAAACAGTATATCGCCAATTCACAAAGAAATATAGCAGAGAATAAAAATACATCTGAACCTACCTTCATGTTGACGTAAGCCATGATTTCTTCGCTATCAGACACGGACAGATCTGGCACGCCTTGATTGTCCATGTACTCCCTGAATGGGTGCGACTCGGGAGAGCTTCCCCTTTCAAAAGGACTTAAATTGAGCCCCTTCTGGCCACCGTTGATGGAGGGCCCGTGAACCATGGACAGAGGGGAGGAGCTGGTGCCTGGCGAGGACCCGCAGCTGCCGCCGGTGGGGCTGACGCTGCGGCGGGTGGTCTTGAGGTTGAGCACGCCAGTGTTGGCCTCTGTGACGGCCACGGCCTTCATCATCTCCAGCACTAGTCGGTGCACCTCGACCTTCTCCTTGTCGTTCAGAACCTAGAGTTCAAGAAAAGGTTACTTTACACCCAAATAAAAAAAAAATAGAATCAAAATAAAGTTCCGACCGTTCTTTCAACTTTTTCCACAAACGAAGCAACGTAGAAGTATGCACTAAGGAAAAATTTAATCATTATTTCTTAAATCAATTCAATAAATTAGTCGTAATTCACTAGTAGCATAGGAAGTAAGTGTAATTAAAAAATAATACTATGTAACACTGAAGAACTATTATAAGTATCAATCGGCACACGATAACGACCTCGTGCAAGTTTGCAGTAACAACAGCAATACATGCAAGCAGCTACGAGAGAAGATTTGTTCAAAGAAAACGCAATATAAAATATTTGTCGGTTGACGGAACATTGTTATAATACTCGTACTTTAAAATAATTCTGGACGAAAATTAAGAAATAAAAATAAAATTAAATCAGGGGGCAGTATAACCGAGCGAAATTAAAAATAAACTCATGCTCAGTTATTTGCAAACAATTGAAATCCCATATTTTGATGAAAACGTGCAAAGGGTAAGCAATGCGTTAAAAATAAGAGATGCGCAAGGACATTATAAATTATGAATGCAAAAGACACTCGAACCACGATATAGATTTCACATTAATTATTGGATACTCAAGGTATAAATGCACAGGAATATGAAGAACATTGACGAGAAACTATATAAGAACATTGACGAGATACATTATAAGTTATCATTGAACTTAAGTGAACTAAAGGAAAATGAATCCTGACGCATTCAATAATGAAAGAATAAGATCGATTAGTAATGATATTCTAATAAAATATATGCCGACAAGCATTTGAGGAGACCAGAAAGTGTAAAATCAACCTGAAGGCATCCGTAGACTGCCTCTCGTTTGAAGCCAGCGAACAATTTGGCTGCTTCTGCTATGCAATTTTAATTAATGCAGGGCACTCGTTCCGCGAATCGCGCATACTCTAATTTTGATACACATAAAATTGTGACGCATGCTGACATTTTTTCACTGCAGCATACAAATGACTTTGACAATTCAAGTGTTAGGGCTGGAACGTTGGAGCTTCCTGGACCCGTACGCTGTGTTGCTGAAGAAATCTATGTAATGAAACATTTTATTTTGATCGAATCGGATAATTAGTATTTATTAAATATAGGAAGATCTTAGCAAAAGGAAGAAACATGCGCAAATTTACAAATGTCTAAAAATTTTACTTTGCAGTCTTTCCCAATTAAGTAATGTGAGAAACGCATTCCTATCACGTAATTCGGAGAAGCAAGCATGTTGAATATGCGGACTTTTAGTGCATAGCTGGGACGATATACAAACCCTAATACTTGAAGGTGACCGATATATTAAACGTGAGTTATTAGACCGCCGGAATTTAGGTAGTCGAATACAATCTAGTAGCTAGGAATTGTAGACATCAAAATTTGCATTTGCATGAATAAAGGAACAACAACCAAGCAGTAGATGGTTCCCCAGACGAGATCGTGCATGGGATGAACTAACCAAATTTTACTAGAATCGAAGAAAAAAATCTTAGATCTATGCGTCACGAAGACGATCTAAGGATCAAGAGTTAAAAAAATGAACAGGGAGAATAGTCGTCACACATGTTCTTATAAAGATGAAGATGATCCGAGGAGGACGATCAACCTTTTTTTGCAGATAGTCATTAAAATTGAATTCAAGGACAGCATGTGCGACGTGATCACTAGCTACATGGACAGTCATAAAAAAATAGGGATGTAAATTGTTTGTAATGAAGAATGGATAGATCGTAATTTCCCTGATGGCTGTTCTCGGTACATTTGAAGAACCAATAATGCTCTTGCGAGGCTTTGATTTACCTTCGCCGGTCAACCTTGAACAAACGAAGCGATCATCGTTAGCTAATGTGGCATGACAACGAAGATGCTCTAGTGATGGGAAGTTCGGGCACATTCTTATAGTGCACCAAACAGTTTCTCACAAGTACTTCTATTCATTGACTAGAAAGAACACAAAACATTAATAATTTAATATCAAGGACATTTCAAACCGAAACCTAAAATAATCAAACGCTTGCATGCATCCATGATTTTTTTAGCGTGTATACTGATGAACTATTCAACATCGAAGGGGTTCAGCTCAAGTGCTGCGATTCATCCAGACAATTCGATATTCAAAAACGTCGCATAGGTTTTAGGATGAAATACGCTTTTCTTTTTCGTGGAAGGAAACAATGAAACTGCAGTACAAACAATTGCCGTGATTTTTCAGCAAGTATGATAACATTGTAATGGTAATATGATAATTTCTTGGAACGTACTATCATTGAAGATAACAATTAATGGAACAGGCAAGCAGGCAGTCAGTCTATACGACCATCCTGCCTCTCACAGGTATCAAATATGCCAAAAGCCGCACAAATATAAAGCTATTCCAGGATACTGGAAGCAAATCGCGCTCCTTCTATTCCGATTCAAAGAACATTCCCAAAATTCCAGGACGCGTGGGAATATTCCCACAAACACTAAGAGCCTTCCCATGGATGTAGCACATATGGACCGAAGCGTCTCAGCTTCCTACAGTCGTGCAGCTGCTCGTTTTAACAACATGTTGGAATTTATAAAAGCGTACAATAGCAATGAATAAAATCATCGTTCTCAGGAATAAGATGAAAAATCGATCGTAAAAATAATTGGATTGGAAACATTGTCGATTTAATCATTTCTGGAAGTGTGTGCAGAGGTACGTTAAAGATATACACTTTAAAATATTGATTCAGCAAGTTGATTCTGCGTGGTAACCGTAAAATTCCTAGCGAAGCGAATCTAAAGAATACGTTCAGAGTGACATTTTTAGATAAATACATCCACGCGTATTGGGCCATTGTCCTGCTGACATTCATTTGTAACAATTGCATATGTAGCAAAATAATACTATATCTCATTTACTTGTACGATACCGTACCTCATTTTTAATTGTCAAAAGTCGTTCGTTTCAAGCCCGGCACTGTAAAAAACTAAAAATGCAGGTCGTTTGAGCGCGCATCCACAGTACTTCATCATCAGAGCGGAATATTTTCTTAATCATTTTTTAGCATAGTAATTTTCAATCTGACGTTGAAGGGGTACGGGGGATAAGGATTAAAACTTGATACACAAAAAATGATCTGAGAAGTAATAAATTTTAATTTCATCTCAATTTCTGGACGGGATTCTTCTTGACGGTTTAAACGGGTCTTCCTATAGAATAGAATAGAACCCGGTCTTTCCATAACCGACGAATGATTGAGATAGCTGGTAGACTTATTGCCTGGTCCGTAATTTGCTAGTGCTATCAGGGAGGCTGTTCCATATGTCGGTGACTCGAAGAGAGAAGAAATGTTGTCGCATGGATGTGTTACATAGCAGTTTTTTTTAGTTTATAGCCGTGGCCCCTGGTGTTGGTTCTTGTTTCAAATTCTAGTAATCCTTCTGGGACCTTGTATAAGCCACGAGTATAAATGTATGCTTCAATGAGATCAACTTTGTTTTGGTTCGCGGCGTTTTCTTTGATTAGCATTACTTCAGTTTTAAAATTATCAACGGTAAACGGGATCGAATAAACCCACACTGAAATCAATTTTATTTTTAAGAACACGAGTTTAGATTTGAGTATTGGCGAAATCCCAATAAGCAGAAACTGAATCAAGTTTCATTAAACGCCCAATTGGACGAGTTTGAAACCTATAATGTACCTACTAGCGCTAGTTTATTGTACTAAAACCTAGCGTAAGGGCAAGGATAATTCCATAACTAATATCTTTCCTATGTCGTTTAGAATACATAACACTTTTTCACCACATATAATATATAAAATTTTTGTTTGGTTTTTGGTATATTATACAGAAGTATAATCACCACAAATTAAAACAAAAAATATTTTTATAAATTTTGAACTAAATTTATAACTCTAAACCTTACAATCATATTAATGAATAAACAGGTATGTCGAACAAATATGATTCCAATGGTGTACAAATATGGTTCAAAAAATGTACAAATATAGTTATACAAATGTGGTTCAAAAACTGTACATATATATAGTTCAAAAATGTACAAATATAGTTTAGACAAATGTGGTCCAGAAACTTTAAATATGGTTCAGAAACTGGAGCTATATGCTGAAGAAATTTTGCAAATATTATTTCGGTAACTATACATAAAATAGTTAGAGAACTTTACAAATACGAATCAAAAACTGTGAAATTGTAGTTCAGAAAATGGTTCAGGAACTGTGGAAACGTCAAGATAGAAGTTGGATCACAAGTGTTATTTTCATCCGATATTGTGACAACAACGCAAAATGTTGTAAATGATTTTATAAAGAATTTAGTTTGACATACGACAAATAGGTTAAAATAAATTATTTCAGACTCATTGTAGAAATAATAGCTCGAAGCCGAAACAAAGAAATCCCTATATAGTGAATATTCGCATTAATTTTTATTATGCATAAAAGAACCAATCGGAATTTTTAAACAGTGAGCTTGCATATCATGGGCAGCTGTAGATATAGTTGCCCCGCTCGAACATACGCTGTTCTTGCGCATTCTAAAAATATAATAAATCATGAAAACAAAATGCTTTATTAGGACCCACAAGTATTCCAATAGAACAAAAGCCGCGGTCGCATTCAAAGACTTGACCAGGGGCCGAATTTGCCTGGAGGTTCCAAACAAAGATATAATGCAGAACATGCACAATAAGAACAATCATTAACTGGCATTCCAGCTTGAGATTATAACTATTGGTCTCATTGCACTGGGCGCATCGAAAGTGAATCGCACCGCAGCTCATTCGCTAAGATGAACAGATGAGTTCTGTGCATGCGTAATGCATGCGGCGCTTCTTACCGGAAATATAATCGTTAAGACTTTAATTGAATTCACAAAGCAAGGTTTTCGTCGTTTGCGTGCAGGACGCATAGGTCGGTACCGCATCAACAGCCTTCAACTGGTCGCTCTCTTTCCAGAGTCACAGCAGATCTCAGGGCAGTCAGTCCTGCCCTGAGGGTTCTGTGTGGCATGTCTGTCCCAAGGTATACCAGCTGGCTGTGAGCGTAGACTGGGCTGTGAGCGTGGACTGGGCAGTGAGCGTGGACTGGGCAGGGAGCGTAGACTGAGCAGGGAGCGTAGACTGAGCAGGGAGCGTAGACTGAGCAGGGAGCGTATTAGCAGCATGACGTGCAGCATAAGTAGCAGCATGACGTGCAGCATAAGTAGCAGCATGACGTGCAGCATAATTAGCAGCATGACGTGCAGCATAAGTAGCAGCATGACGTGCAGCATAAGTAGCAGCATGACGTGCAGCATATTTAGGATCAGCATGACTAGCAGCATGATGAACAACAGCGGCATGAGGTGCGCTGATATTGAGCCCTAGATTCCAGCACACAAATGGAGGTGAGGACAGACTATGGAAAGCTGACCGTCCGAGGGCCATCCAGTTGGCTGGCCTGAAATCATGTGCACCAATTAGGACAATATATTCAGTGTATATAAAGCATTAACAGAGTCATCACAGGATCAAGACGTTCTCTCGGTTGCCACAATATTGCCGTAAATGTTAGAGACACAAACTAAAAAACTTCAATATTTGCAGGTATCGCCTTTTGAAAATATTACTGCTAATCCTATTAATATCTCCTCGTCTATCGCTGCGTATGCGACATTTTTTACCTTGAATTAGTAACTTAACTCTGACTATTGAAATAGCTCATCGGAACAGTTTATTGCATTCAAATGCTCGTTTTGAAATCTGTGAACAAAAAAGCCTGAATACGACAAAAAAAAAGTCGAACAAGCGCGAAGAACAAGAGGATATGAGCGGTATAAGGCTATACGCGCAGGTGAAAGGTACGTCCAGCCTACTGAGTGGCCGCTATTGGCCAGCACAGCGCCAGACACGGCGCTGTGCTGTGGCGAAGGCACTTCACTGTGAGATCTTCGGCCAAGACACGTGAGCAAAAGCCGAGCATAGGTCTATACCTATCTATATACGCGCGGCCAGACGTAGCAACTGCGCAGCTCTCTGTTCGGCCGTCACATGCTGCAGAGAAATGAAAGCCACCCTAAACTGTTCACATCTGAACTATTTTTTTGTGTGCCACGCGCTGCGTGTGCCACCGATACGCAATAGCTTCCAACGGCAGCCTTGAAGGAAAAATTACGAATGGTGTGGAAATCGTGAGTCGAATTTACTGCCGTAGAATAAAATTACAGGTGGCATCAAGAATACTCATCAGGAAGGCATAATTGTACTGCGTGAGCTCATTTTAAAAGTCGATTGACAGTAGAGATTAGAAAATAAACTTGCAAAGCAAAACAAGTCCGGGCCAAATTGTTATTATTATTACAGCAGAGTTAGATCAAATATGAATAATAACATATGTTTAGCACGTCATGATTCCTGAGAAACGATTGCCACACGAAGAAATCTTATCGCATCACAAGGAACGCCTATACTAACATACACCATTAATTTTTCTTCTCGTGTAGTTAAGGTGCGAACATATATTATATCAAACATTGATGGTCGAATAACTTGTAAGCTATACAAGAAATATGTAACCATTTAAGAATTTATCGAGGTTTGCGTGCGTGAGTAGATAACTCACCTACCTATACGAACTGCACAAGTTACCAATCGAATTCCCATTACAATTATTCAAAGAAAATCGTTTCACTTCCTACATGTTAATATTATCAAAAATAAGCCTATTTACTTATTTCAATTTCATGACTCTCTATTTTAAAGAAAAATTTGATAACAAATTATGCACATATTCTTCAAAACCGCCTGTGCATCAATTCAACGACGCATCTACTTGAGATTTAATGAATTGCAGAAATATAATAAATGGATGAGCAGGCACCTCATTCGTTGCGTGGAAAAATTTGACGAATGACCGCACTTGCAGCTATAAGAAGTAGGATCTTTTTACCCGTTACACAACTAGTCTCTTTTTCTGCAATCCATGACTGGCGCTTTTGGGGTACCTGCATAAAACTCAAGCTGTCAGCCTTGCCACTCCAATAGCCACGGCAGTTTAGTATACGATTATTATCTCTCACAAATTTGCGATTTTCCACTGAGATCGCGTCAGCCTCTTATCTCAAGAAAAAGAACAGATTTAAAAAGTTCAATAAATGCTCTCACAGCAGTCAAAACACAAGCGTGAAGTGCGCACTCCTCTGAGAGGCGGTCCCTACCAAATTGATAGTGGGCCACGAGGAGGAGCATCAGCGCTGCTCCGCCCAAATAAACCATCGTCAAACCAACTTTTCTTCCGTTGCCTTACTGGAGAAACGACACTGACCACCAAAGAATGCAGTATTGACCGAGTAAAAAGTTGAGCAAGGTTTGCACGTCTGCCTATACCCAGATAATGCAAGGAGACTAGCTCGGCCTCTCGAGTAAGCTTATATACGAGAATGTCCGTCATTCACACCATGTCAAGGAACGCCAAGAATCTTAGACTGAATACATCTCGCATCTCGTTCATTCATATATTACCGCACAACAAAGCTAACATGAACCGACATGAGTGGGTTTTCAAGAAAAATTTGACTGTTGTATTAAGATAATGGAGAATATTTTTGTTCCCGATTATGTACCAATTTCCAATGATATTCAACCAATGAATGAGCTATATTGATACAATTTTTTCTATGGAAACGTGTGATTTTGGCTTAACAACCTAGCTGTTTTGTGCAAGAACTTTCTACCGACTCGTACGCCAGTTATACAGGGAATGATAGGAATACCAAACTATCCAGAAATTTTCACTACATAAGGAGTCTGAAATAACATTTTTGTTAGAAGTTGTGTAATTACGAGTGAGATATAGGTAATTATAGACACCTAAAAATTTGCTAGATAACACCTAAAAATTATTTTTTTTCCAGTTTTTTAGTGTCCAATACGAGAACGATTACGTAACGCTTTATTGAATCTGTCGCTTCTCATAGAAATGCAAGCCCGCCTCACTCCTAACACTGGCTGCTAATGAGCTATACGGTACCTTAATTATATCCGCACCTGCACACATGAGTCATAACGAGCATCGGATTATTAGACAATTTAGATTGAAATAAAAGATAAATATCATCCATTTCCATGAAACAGATTAAACCTTTTAGGACACTAATCAGGATATTGGAAACACTTTTAGCTGCTTCATAAATCGATTATACTAACACACGCAGTGAAGTATACTACTTCAACGCGGTCGACAAGCGCTTTCATCACCTAGCTGCCTGTTGCCCAAGAACCAAAAAACCATCATGTTTTGCAGTATCTGTCAAATTTCAATAATAGATTAATTTTGAAACGAGAGAATACAGTTGAAAAAAGTGCAATCGAGTTTCAATAAATTTGCTTAGTGTCTAACGCACTGATAGAACTACCAATTTCAAAGAAAAATTTAAAGCTTCACTAGTACGATCAGACAATTGTTACAGCTAAACCAAATTCCTATGTCGTTTTTGCGCGCTAAGAGTTCGTTTTTCATGGAGCAAAGGTCCAAATTGTCAATGGACGAGAGGAGTTCTTGCCCAACGATGCAGTACAAAGCGGCCCGGCGGTGTGAGCGAAAGCCCGCGTGTCTTCAGCTCAGAAGCCTGCGAGCGTCCTGCAGTCTAGCGGATATGGCGATGCTTGCCGTTGCCTCCGAATAAACCACTGCTTTGCGTTCGTCATCAAGCGAACACTGCTCGCATTTTCTGGCTTTTTTAACGTACACAAAACATTGATTTGCTCAAGTTAATCTGAACATTTAAAAATTATCAGAAATAAATAATATTAAATCGATTCAGCATTAAAATGTCATTTTTGCATGGATGGAGTAACAGGTTCTTGATTTTGTAAAAGAACATATGAAAAAAACGTTAAATCGTAGAGAACAGAGCTTACTGATTCACGCAAATTTGAATAAACAAGTTTGCGGAACCTAGTGGCTGCCCATATATTAATCGTCAATCTTCTCGCTTGCGCGGCGATAGGCAAAGCGATAACGAACCTTGCACGTGATCCTGTGCACTATATACAAGGTCATTCTTCGGTGCAGTCAAGTAATAATTACGTCTCGGCATTTCGAGTTCACTTATTTCACCTTCGATCGATACTACAATCATATTAAAGGCAATTTCGTAGTCCCTTCAACAACAACCATTTCGCAATATATGTTTTAGACGGAAATTCCTGACCTTAGTCTCATCGTGTTCTGTTTCATTCTTTCATTAAAGTTTCATTTACCTCAGTCCTCAATATTTATTGAATTTTAGGTGAATTTCCAGGTTAGTTGTGGAAGGGGAACAGCCATACATGTTAATGATTGACGCTCGACCGCTCGTGGCAACAGTCCTTGGCAGACGATTGTTAATCCAAGGAATTTCGATGTGAGCTTATCTCGAATGAGTTGCAGCAGGCAGACTGTACGTGTGGGTCAGACTGTGTTTGTGGAACGTCATGCTGACTGTCAGAAATACCGGTCATGTATATACTGTGCCGATAAGAGATAGCATGCCAGACAAGCAGCTGAGTTGAAAGTAGATCACTAATATTTATAACTTATAAACAATCCGAAACAATTAAATTTAGACTATTTAAAAGCATGGATTGCCTCGTTACCGACAGCTGACACTTGGATCTGACCCAAAATGCAGTGGATGCATTGCTCCATTTAATTCATTCAACACACACAATTTGATCTAGATACCCAAAACTCGCTACGCTTAATTTGAAAACCGGCCTACATTATTAACAGTACGGTAACTCCCAGTCGAAAAAAAATCACTAACATTCTATTACAAACATTTGCATTTTTAAGAATTTCGCACCTATACGACGGTTGTGTATTTGAACATGTCACCTAATCCTGACGATAACAGAATATAAGTTATCATGGAAAGCAAATGGTCAGCCGCATGCACGTGAACAAAACCTTCTTGAGACACAAGCGAGAAATGTGGTTGAGTCACGCACCCGAGCAGACATTATAAGCATATATGTAGATGGTCTTTCTACGTATCCCTACAGCCAAACAAATCATTATCTTATCACGACCTTCCTCACTGAATAACAACTCTGACAGACAGACCTATAATATACGAATTATGACGAGCGCAAATGATGCGCACGTTACTATAATACAAAACCTGCAGGGGAAAAAATCGTCACTATGACCGGCTCAAAGATGGTCGATTCAAGATAATAGATGAACAGATAATAGATTCAAGATAATAGATTAGAGCCTCCAAAATCTTATCGCATACGAAAGCTAAACTTGTGTAATAAGCAAGCATAATAGTTATTGATAGAACAAAGTGCAAATAGATGGTGCAAATTCGTATACTCCACGCCAGGGCACAAGAACTGTGTCCACGCTCCGGATTCATTACAAACCAGCATTTGTAGGAGAAGATAACATGTATATTTTATCTTCCCCTAAAAATTCCCCTCATTACAAACCAGCAAAACCGGGAAGATAATATGTATATATTTTTCTTTATAGGCTTTCTCCCCTCATCATATAAACATCGCACCAATAACGATAAACAACTCTCCATTTCCATAATAACTTAATCTAGTAGTATAAGAGAATCTAAAAGGTTTGCAACCCTATATTAATTGGAATAACATTGTAAAAAAACGGAAAACATAGTGCACAGTAATTAATTAAGTTTTTCTAGAACCAAAATGAAAGCGAGGATAAGGAAAATTTTCAACTTGATCTATAACTTATAATAATGAGAGAAATATCACAAGTCGTTGGTCATCTTCGTTTCATTATAAAACTTTCGTGATATAAAAAAATGGCTCTGTTGTTCTTATAGCTATCGCCAATGACATATCAGTCACCATTGCAACAAACTCAAAATATATTAATAAGAGCAATTTAATGATCAGAAATACATTTTGGCAGCGTAATTGGGTACCATGACAAAATGTAAGAGTTTAAAGCTATAGGCAGTTCGAGGAGTAGGCTATAATATATATGCACGAGAGTTGTATGCGTATATTGGTATATAGGCAGTTCTAAGAGTATAATGATAGGCTTTACAAGCTAGGAGTTGGCTGTTCCTATTCGAAATCTATAAAAAATTTAATCATTTCAATCGACGATAAAATAATTTCCAATAGTAGTCTTGTATTGAGTAGAATGGCAACTCACATATCATGAAACATGAACGCGGTGCACTACAACCCGAGTTGATAAACATATCCAACACACGAACGTTTAATGAAAATGAACTTTACTGTTTTGAAATTGAAATATGTACGTGCAAGGTTTTTTCGCCTGCAAGGCTCGGAAGTAAATAGAAAACTATGCTGTTTTAGCACAAAATTTACCTCCTATATGAGCTCCGTTGAAAAAATATTTAAATAGGAAGTTCATATCATTCAATGCAATATATAAAAAAATTACTATAGATGTGCAACATTCCACATTCCCTCTTCAAATGAAGATTATTCAAGCTCTAAAAGCAAGCGGGAGCAAGAAGAACTTTGAATAAATTTGCATCAGTGTTGAATACTAGGGAATCTAGGCTCACCTTCAGACTTTTGAAACGAGGGTCCAGGAAGCTGGCGACCAGGTGCAGAGGTGAGGGACTGAATGCCTGTTGAAAGAGGGGCAGTAGCTGCTCCTGCAGTAGCTTGCACGCTGTTGTGTTGGCAGGGGCAGTGCACAAATGGATTAGTTTGGCACGACACAACACAGCCTGATTTAAAGTTGGCCTGTCGGACGCTCTGATACTCGTTAAACACAATCTAACTTTGCCCAACAGATTTGCCAGTTCCTGATAACCTCCTTGGTCTCCCAGGTCCGGAGCAGTACCTGGCGCAGCTCGCACCGCCGCCAGTACTTGATCGTAGTTAACAGCAACGAAAGTAAGGGCGTGGAGCAAAGCCTCCCATCGAGGGGTGTCTCTAGGAGCTTGGCTGGCCCCAGGCACTCCACAATCAGCAAGAAACTCCAATAAAGCAGTGGTGTCTTCGCTTACCCGCAGGTAAGCAGGAAGTTTGTTCAATTCGGCAAGGGTTTTTTCGGTTGCATGCCACAAACATGGAACCTGAGTGCCTAGCGAAGAAAATCCGTCGTCACTGACAACAATGAGTCGTCGTTCTCTCAGAAGAGAAGGAGATTCCTGAAGACATTCCGACAGTAGAGCGGTGAGTGCATCTTCGGTTGTGTCCCCATCAGTCACTTTGCGGGTGCCCAAAGCATGACTTTTTAGCTGGAACTCCGGAGTCACGAAATGGGCAGCAACGGCTAAAAGCTCTGAATCTGGACGGTGACATGATAAGCATAAATGCGGCTGGTCTTGCAGCAATCTTGCGGACTTGTCTCGTGACACCGCAGCAAGTGGTTCTAAGTGTTCATCCAGTAATAGTTGTGTAGAAGGAATGTTTTGTATGTCATCTTTGACATTTGAGTGAGAAGCACCTAAATTAATGAGAGACATAACCAACTGCTGGAACCCTGGCGAGTCAATAGATGAACCTGGCACAAGGTCTTGGCACATGTATCGCAATAATGCCCGAGCAACTCCAGCCATAGCGGGGTTGGTGCTGCTATTTTCCTCACACTTTATCTCTCGTGGAGGCACACTGTAAGTATCCATGGTATCATCTACCACATCACACCTTACCAAAGGAGGAGGAGAAGTATCATGAGGTGGTGTGAGATTTTGGTGATTATATGATGTAGGACATCGGTGCCTGAGTAATCCTCCCGTGCCAGTGTAGCGAGAATAGGTGACAACCTTGCGGCAGCTTTTACACGTGGCGTAGTTTCTGGGTACGCCGTCAACGATAACAAGAAAGAATCGAGGCCACACGCCGTTGGCGGACGGTGAATTTTTCTCCAGCAGCGTGACACGTGTCGACCCAGAACTTACGAGATGTTGCACCAGTTCTTTGGGGAGGTTATTTCCTCCTCCTCCACCAGGGTCGTCAGCGGTCTGCATGTTCTCGTCGCTTTGCACTGACAACGAACTGCTACTGCTAGCTTCTACGGGACTACCACACCACCTCTTGTTCTCATCAGAACCTAACAACAGTTGTTGGTGTTGTTGCTGCTGTTGGTGGTGCTGCTGCTGTTGTTGCTGTTGCTCCTGTTGCTCTTTAAGCTGCTGTTGTTGGTGTCCTCTCAAAATACTATCAATTTGTATCTGTTGAATTTGTTGCTGTAGGTGTTGGAAACTTTGCGGGTCATTAACGTTCATGGCATTAGCGATGTAGAGTGCTGCGAGAGGATGAGGAACACTGGCCATGATTTGGGGAAGGAGCTGCAGGTCTATGGGGAAGGCGGGCGGAGGAGGCCCAGCTTTCCTCTTGCGTGTGGTCGTTTGAGTCTGGGGGGAGGTTGTGATTGTTGGAGAAGGGCATATTGCTGGAGAATTACATACATCATTTTCCCCTCGCTCTCCTTTGATGAGTGTCTCCATGACATTTTCTTTCTTTAAGGCATTATTGTCCGTTGGGAGTTTCAATTTGGCGTTGAGTCTGACTGCTCTGTTGACGGGTGAACGCTCCGACAGAGGGTTGCATGGGTGCCGCAGCAGGCTGGCAGTGCCACTGCGAGAGTCGCAGTGCAGAACACGGTAACACACCTTGCACACTGCAAACGGCCGCAGCACGTGATCGATACGTACTCGGAAATAAAATTTCCAAGCATCAGCTCTAGCCTTGTGATTAATTTCTAATTCGAGGCGGTCCGAGTGCTCCAGAATTAGCCGCTCGATAAGGGACTTATCGACGACTTCTGTCATGGCGGGAGCCTGCATCTTGGCCGGCAGGCAGCAGCTACCGAGCGCAGCGCGTGCGTGAAACGTGATCGCGTGAGTCAACAGAATCACAAAATGTCACGCACGCTCGCTCAAGCTCATCTCGCACACAACCTTAACTGTTGACGCTGTAATATTCTTCTTATTGCAACCAAGGTAGACCACAAACAAAACAAATGATTAAATACATAAGTTTAAAAGATCAGTGCCACTGTGTGGAACAAGCAGTAGAGGCTGGATGATGCGAAACACAGAGCATGTCGAGATGTGCTCTATGTCGGCAAGGGAAGACAAGAGCGTCTACACACCTACACTACCGCGGTCAGAAGTACACTGGCGGCGTTCGCGCTCAGGAGCCAACTCAGTGAAGGCTTGATTCGTCACGAAGACCAGCAGCGAGTGAGTCAATACGAGCCAGCAGCGCTGGTAGAATTTCACCCCGATCCCCACTCTCCTCCTCTCGTGACCATAGGCTTCACGCCCCCATTTTACCCCCCACAATTGTTGGAAATGACCAGAGATAATCGCCCTAAGGAGGCATACAAAGACGACTTATCCTTAGGAATTTTGATTTCGCTCCAGAATGAATGTCTGGTTTGAAGGAGAAACAATTTTAATCTTCCATCGATTAATTAGTAATTTCCAAATAAAAAGACGCAAATTACACCGATAATACTTGTCTCTACGAGTCAAAGATTGAACGTGAAAAAATGTTTCCGAAGTCCGATTCGGAGAAATTTGCTAGACTTGGAAAGAACCTAACGATATTAACTGCTTATAAACGTATAATTTGATATAAGTGTCAACAAACCACCTAGCGCGAATGAATACAACATAAGGATTTATCAGGTAATCCGCACATCATTGTCAGAGGCAAGACTGAATCGCTGCTCAATATTGGTTTTCTAGAAGTGTCTGGAATGAATTAGGCAGGCTATTGCAAAAATCATAGACTACCGTTAGTGCTTTGACTTTGAGACTTGCACCTATTTTTCTTGGTACAAAATCGCTCTAACTCGATTCTAATTTCATTAAAAATTTAAATAATTCATAAGCTCAATAACTCAATTCAATATAGAAAGACTTATAAGAAAGATACATTTGCCAAAATACCATTGTCACGCAACGCAATCTTAAAACGCTTGACGTAAGTATGACAGGCAACTGACTGGAATGCCTAATAATTATGATCTCGCTCTCAATAGGTAACAATTAGTCTCAGGCAGATAGTACTGAAGAAGAGAACGAAGAGACGAACAGGTACCATACACGGACTGTCGTGAGAGCGTCATCAGTTCTTCATCTGCGACGATCGATGGCCCAAAGAATCGATAGCGCTTACCTGCTCCGACGTGACTGGCGCGGATATCCCTTGCTGTGCTTCCTAAGTTTCTATGCTGCAGCTTTGCGGTGCAGTTGTAAACGTACATCTGCGCGTACGTTTACGACTGCCTTCGTAGTTTTTTCAGAAAATGTCCACTTCATCATGTTAAACGCCTTAAGAGTTAATACTGTACTGTACCTTCACCATTAGCAAAATTATTTACAGTTACTAATTCATTTAAACGTTGATAAGCCTAATTTTCCCAGCTTTGCTTATTACATTTCGGTTCCACCGTAGTTTCGCTGTATATGTGTCTCCTGCTTGTACAGATCTAGAAGGTTACAGAATGTTCTATAAAGAGTAAAGACGGTTCTTCCGCGTTATATAGGGTAGCCATTGACTTCTTACCCATTGAAGCTATTTATTGACAAACTCATGAATATGTTCGTCCTAAGTAACGTGGTAAGTGGTACACACAATTAAAGTGTCTGGTGCAGTTGTCAAGTGAATGTAAGTACACTGATGATAATTTTCCGTTCTTACCTCGCGATCATGATTCATGAACTCAGCTTAAATCGTGTCCAACTCGATTCCTTCAATCAATCTCTCTGTCAATCGTCAGCAAACTTGATAACACAAATGTGAAGAATATTTACATCTATTATATACCCATCACCTTTTACTCATTAAATATATTATCCACTAACGAACGAGACAGTTGTTTACATGTGACACTGTTTAACAGCATTCCGTGAGGACCACGTGGTCTTTTCATGGCTTCCACAGGATCGCTGACCAAAATAAGATTTGTTAATCACAGGCCCATTTCACTCTTAAGCGGACGTGACCACATGCAGTGCCGGGCAAGC
The DNA here is from genome assembly GCF_000764305.2 of Hyalella azteca. Taxonomy (NCBI): domain Eukaryota; kingdom Metazoa; phylum Arthropoda; class Malacostraca; order Amphipoda; family Hyalellidae; genus Hyalella; species Hyalella azteca. Next base: position 55,563 of record NW_025942808.1, on the reverse strand, counting down.
CTCTGACTGTCGAAGACATTCCTTCAGCTGAGTCATCACCGGCAGACAAAGTATGCGTATGTGTCCAACGCTCGACCTCGCGGGCATTCACGATAAGAGTTAGTAGAGATCATTGAAACGTCAACCACCAATCACTCGCTGACAGCCTTAAAATCTGCCAATGTTGTGTTTTCTTGACCTTGATTTCATAACAACAAACTTGTCCAAACAAAGTAATATTCGAGATTATCATAGTAACGCTTAAATTAGGTTTTTGTTATTTAATCATTTCAGAGTTGGGTGAGCGTTTTAAATATTATGTTACTTCAGCTCCCAGAACGCACAGTTCCTCAGAAAATGAATGAAGGAAATGGATCCCTGCCTACGGGTCATGCATGAAACGCGATTTGAAGTGGGCCACATTTTTCAGCCTATGGAATGTGGTAAAAACGTCCCATAAATAAGGCGATGAAGATTATTCCAGGTACAAACTTTTAAGCATTAGTTATTTGAAGAGAGTGACGTGCAATAAATATTTTTGATCATTAAATAAACGAAATTAGATAGAAGTTAAATGGCCGGGTTTGCTAACTCGGAGAAGGTGAAACAATATGTCCACTGACAGTTTGTTGAACTGCAGCTGCTGACTCCACTGGATAATGTTAAGAGCATATTAACTTCGGTATGTCCTTATTCAGATATAAATGAAATTATGCCTCTATATGATTCATGAATAGGCGCTAGCAGCCTAATTAAGTCCTGAAGAGAAATATGCGTTTTTCAGAGCTATCTACATGTACCCTAATGACAATTCACAATTTCTTCTCTAATTGGGAAACATGAATGAAGCGAGGGGAATATTTCCATGGACGCAAAACCGCCACAACACGAATGGTTAAAAAAATATAAGCTCAGAGTTGTTGGGTGACAACAGCGCGGGAAAAACCGAGACCTTCAGACAAAAGAAAAAAAGAAATATCGGAAGAAGATTATACCGAGGTTTCTTTCCTCCTCCGGAGCGTGAGCTGGGACTTAAAAAGGTGTTGGTAATAAGTGCGGAACAGACCGCAAGTCTGTCTTTGCCGATCTCGACGGTGCCCAAAAGGCCACAGGACTTCCAAGACAGTGCGTCACTTTAACGTATGGTTGTGCGTGACAAGACACAGACCCGTGAAAAGGTGAGCTTCTTTCTACCTGGCCATGTCGTAAATTTGGTCCTGCGACACACCAGCCTGGCCCGTCGTAGGTACTTAGCCGTTCTTATAATTGTAGGGAATCTATAGCTGTAGCTGATACCGTTGACTATCACCTGGCCAACGATCATCTACATTCTACCTGTTCTACCTGTACGTACAAAATTCCGCTTATCGCAACTCACGCGTGTAAGTTTTCATCTGAACGCTATAGCCTTGTGTTCCTTTCCTGGTTGAATAGATACTGTAGCAATTAAGTCGGCCATGAATGGCCAACCATGAAATATCGACAAAGCTTTGATAATCATTTTCTTTAGGCGTTAACTATTATAACTCTTTAACCGAACATCTTTAGTTTACGTCTATATACTCTGTCGAGTTTGGTGCTATGTACGAGACACCTTTCAGCTCAAGAAACCTGCACCAACGACGACACGATCAGCAGACCGTGAACACCCCTTCTTTTTTTAGATAAGCCCTATATCGACATATTCCGTTTGATAATAAGAACAATCAAAGGTGACATTATAAGAGAATGAAACTCCTGGATTTGAATTCGTTTCCGTTTTTCCTTGCTTTTACAGGCTACTTTGTGCCACCTCTTATTTTTTATCATAATTTCTGATTAGCACAGCACGAACACGAACTTAAATTTGATTTTGAGGGATTTATATAAATCGAGAAATTAGAATTAATTCCATATTTCGTTGTATTTGATCGATTTTACTAGCTGATATTCACTCTGTTTCTCGTCAATAAATGACAGCTAGCTGATCGAGCTTCAAACATCAACCAATTTTACTGGCCGATGATTACGTTGTAAAACAACATACAATTTTGTTGTAACAATCTTGTTTTTATCCATGAAATTTTCGCTTCCCGAGTAAATCGTGATCCCTATAGCGGAGAGTAAAATTAATCACCAACGAAACGCAATCCTTGAATTTCTTTTTCTTTGTAAAACGTATTAATGTCACTTATTTGCTTAAATCGCAAGTTGACTAAAAATTTAAAAGCAAAGAATAGTCCACAAAAATTCATATCTTTATAGAAAACGTTTCGGAGTCCAGCTCCAACGTCAGTTCGTAGAATCTAGAACATACATAGAAAGTCACAAGTTAATACAATTGAAAGCACGCAGAACACAATTAGAACCTAAATTTACAAGTAATAGGGCATAAAAACCTATCTATTCACAATTTCAAGGGGATAGGAGCTCACAGCTGAATTTAAAATGGGCCTAAGCTTAAAAATGTACAATGATTCTAAGATACGCAAATCTGAAGTACCGGAGGTAGAAGCTAACACCCTAAATAAGTCACTGTCAGAAACAGGCACATCACACTGCTCGGCGTGAGTAAACGTATTCGTATTGTAAAACGTATTCGTATTTGCATGTAATGAAATGGAGCACGAAATTTAGTTTACTTCAATCTAGAACTCAAAGTTGAAAATTTCGACATATATAGAATATTTCAAAGCCTTTTATTCCGCGCAAGATAAATTCGATAACTTAAATAGATGAATTATATGTTACAGATGACCTGTGTCGGTCTTCGACTTATACCCAGCATATGCGTAACATTTAAAATGTGAGATTTCTGAGTTTCTTTGAAGTAATTTTAACATTTAGTGATCACATCACCTGCTTCGATATGACCTGCTTCGACACGTGACGAAAGTATCGTACATTGTACGTTGCCTACGATGTTATTATCTGTTCGTAAACTTGACACTAAAACAGTCCTTTTGCGACGACTTGATGACTGAGAAAACTTGACACTGTAAAGCCCATCATGTCATCAAAGACAATGATGATATTTTGTTTTAGTTTTACTCACAAAAATTATGATCGAGAAGTTCCATCGGGAGACAAAACGCTATCAATACATGCACTTACTAAGTTGAAATAATTTACCAAAAAGGGGCATTGGGCACATATGCAGTTCTCCAAGCTACTCTGAAATAACTTTATTACTCATGAATGACCGAAAGATAAGCGCACGCCGCGCAATAACGGTCTCGATTATCCCGTTATTTCCCTGCCGTATACGAGGCTGAGATGGGAGTAGCGACGCTGACACGCGCACGCGTGCATGTGTCAGCGTCTGTTAACGACAAGCAGAGACTTCGCTTGTGTGAGGATAAAGCGTTTGTGCAATATGTCAGTTCAATTATTGCAATAGTCGGATGACTCTATAGCTCGTGCTACTTACCTATTGATTTTCAAGAAGATAGTTAACAAATCTATAACTAGGTTTCATTGCCTGTACTTTCTAATTTTTATTACCGACCAAATTTAAAATCTCGATTCCCTTCAATGATTTTTGTAGTTTTTCAAATTAAGATAGGGAGATAATTCCAATTATTGAAAAAATCTGCTATTTCACAGTCAGAGTTTATGATCGAATTAAACTTTTACCGTCCTATATTATTTACCTTTTATATTTCGAAAATGGTACTAAGCAACAATAAGCAGACCATAAGCAAGCCAAGCTATGGGTTCAACAGCAATAATGCACAGCTTCGCAAAAACTCGTCCGCTACCACAAATATTCCATTGCGAGATATTTACTTTGCATGCTTGAATTTACATTTATACACAGAGAGCATTGAGTGCCATGACAATTTTGGTCACATCTGAGTCAGAAGGGTTGCAGCAAATCATTTGTGAGACTCGTTGTTTACTAAATCGTACGATTGCTCGCGTCGAGTCACGGTTGTGTGTGTGTCGAGTCAACAGGTCGACGCCCAAGTGCGCAGCAATAATGTGCTCACGCAGGGCGATCAGCCTGTCAACGGTTCTAGTCGTATTCAACGGAAATCTCTTTCTGAATTAAGCTGGAAATTTATCTTACTTTTGTCTTAACTTATATTGATGACGATAGCAAGTTGCTGCTAATAATGTCAATCTTTTCTATGAGACACAAATCTTCAAGAGATGATAATCAGAAACCGTATTTATGTATTCAGCAAGGTAGAATTTAACGCTCTCTATATAATTGAGTTCTCAGTACAATTTAAATTGCTCTTGTGTGATTTTTTGCTGTGTAGAAGGCCTGTATGACTCGGTCATTTAGAAACTCGCCCGTCCGTAGAATAATTTCTGTCATATTAACCGTTACCAAGAGACTTAATTTAATTTTCTCAATATACATGTTTTGTAGACATAATTAGAAAGAATTGCTTTCATTCTCATGATCATACGTCATCCAATCGATTGTTAATAATAATAATAATAATAATAATAATAATAATAATAATAATAATAATAATAATACTTCATGCATATCTCAAATAATGTGGAAGATTTTTCAGAATTTGCATGCAAATAATGAAACTTTATATTATAAAGCAATTTAGCTAACGCAGGAGTTCATCACACACACATTCCACGTATCGCATAACCTGGAGGCAATTATTTTACTTAATTCATCTGACACTTTATACTCTCGTCAGCAAAGTACAATTAAGACTCTACTACCGATAAAAAATTTATTGATGGACGCAACTGACGACACTTATATTCCTGTTATTTGTATAGAGGAATTAGTAATTGTACGCCGTCTAAAACTTTGGACAATTCAGTTGGAAAGTGTGCTAATATACCTACAACAAGGAACTCAGAGAGTTAAATGATACAATGACTTGGTGCTGCCGGCCCGCTCACCCCCCGAGCTTGATGCTTTATCGCAAGCAATTAAACGTCATTGGTCGCGCTGCTACAGGTGGTCGAGGCATCTCATTGACAAGCTTCTCTTGGACTCTATCTCGTCTATTGTGAGCTAATGTCTTTCACATTTATGCTTCTTTCATTAGCATATTGAAAAACTTTTTTTCTGTTATAGTTTTTTACTGGTCGTCCTCTGTCACACTCGATGAGCTACATTTTCACGTTAAAAGATGGAAAAAATTCCTGCTTATATATAGTCCGCGTGTACTTTTTGGAGTTAGGTTATTGCTAAATCTTTGACGCAAAAACGAAGCCTGACAGTGATAGGCAAAATAGTGTCGAAAAATGGAGCTACTTGCAGAAAATTAGATCTGTTGGAGTCGGATTGGAAAAAAGAGATCTCCAACTATTTCATTCCATACATGTTCATCTAATTGCACCCCAGCTTGTTGCTCAAGAAAAATCTTTCGCGCATGAGCGATTCATCATATAACATGAAACAAAATTAGAATGCGCTTCACGCGAAAAAAAACTTGTATTTGATCAAGAGGAAATAGCGTGGAGAGAGAAGGTGTCCGTGCTGGAAGTGACACAAGTTTACCCAGAATGTATACTGGTAACAGCGAATAAGCGTTGGTTTACGTCCGACGAAGATAAAATACGTACTGGGACGATGTATTGCTATCCCTGTTCTCTGGCTTCTATTGGGACACTAAGGTTCAGAAGACATTTGTGAACATCAAATATACACGCCATACGGGTTGCGTACGGGTGAAAGATGTAGATCTCATTATCCAGTGACGCTAAATGCATCTTTTAAATGCAAGAAATTATGGATAAATCGCGATATTGGACAATTTCGCACTATTATTTTGGTACAAGCGTATGAATTCGATTATAATTTTGCTCAAAGTTCTACATATTCTAATTTTTAAATTATAGAAGAAAACCGTTATTTGCATCAAGACAGATATTTTTTAATTTGCACCCGAAAGGTAATTACCATGGAAATATTATTAACTCAATATCAAGTAATTTCAAAAATATTAACCTGGATGCTTATTCGAAAAATGTGAACTTTCACTATTTACGTTATGAATGCAATTTTATAACGAGTGGAGGCATTAATTTGTAGACTACTGTAGTTAGTATTATAAAAGCACGAGACATCTCATCTTAGTCCTGCGAATGAAAGTAGTAGACGTATTAAACATTTTCAAAATATACGGATTTCTGAGTAATTTTTTGACATTTAAGCCCGGAGACTTCAACGCTGTAGACGACGACCAGTAGTAATAAATTGTAGACCTTGATTACGTGCCAAGAAATACTTGGAGCCCGTCATGAGATACTTGCTATATACATGATTGCAATAGTCAGGATACGAGCCAAGAAACACTTGGAGCCCGTCATGAGATACTTGCTACATGATTGCAATGGTCAGGATACGTGCCAAGAAACACGAGGAGCGCGCCTTGACATGCGCGAAGGATAGCTTAGGTAGTCAGGATACGAGCTAATAAAAGCTTGACGGACGGCCGCTAGGATCATTAGGAAGCGTTTCAGAGAGTTAGGCGTGACCACGACTTGCAACCGAGCTTGCGGCGTGCCCGTTCCTATATGTGTACAGCTAACCCATACCTGGCCAGATGGTGAGACGCCTAGAGGTCATTCTTAGCTTGCTAGTTCAGGAGTTTCTTGGACAAAACAACGTCAGACTTGAAATACACTCGAATTCACTTCTTCAACAGTAATTGCGTTTATATTGCACTAGCTATTATACATATGGAAAGAGCCACTCGCTCAATTTTTATTCACAATGTATTCATTTTAAATAAAATTTGTACTGTACTTCGAGTTCACCGAACAATCAAATATCAGGCTGGATAAAGAAAATCACCTGATGCGTTAACTTATAACTTATTTGTTATTCATATAACTTATTTGTTATTCAAGCATTATGCACCAGCAATGTGCTGACGGAGAGACGAAACTCTCATGTTTTACTTGCTGCACCGTTTCACATGTTGATTTTTTTGAGGTATTCATACATTATGATTTATGAGTTATGCATAAGTTCATAAGTTTTAGTAACTGTTTTACATGCGTATATAAGCGACTATTTTTGTTAACGAGATCTTCATCGAAATTGACAGCGAGATACTCTCCCTCCTCAATCCCTGTAGTAGGAACTGACATGCGAAATCGTTTCCCTCGGCCAGTGACCTGAGCGTTGAATTTTACGATACCGTACAATAATGGCGTTGTGAAAACGACCAAAGCTTTGCACTTCACCGATTAGCTTCAATCGCATCGACAGAGAAAGGAGCTGCAAGTCCTGGTAAGAATTAATTTCTCAAAAGACTCAATTTGACTCACATTTTGTCACCAATATGAGCATAATATTGTATGTCGTTGAGAACACATGCGTTACAAGCGGTGAGGCATGTAATTAAGCGGTGGCGTTCTAAAATGTTTGATCCAGGAGACAAAAAAAAACGATAAATTTGCCAAGTTCGGAGAACCCCGTCTAAAGGTTTGTTAGAATAGAATAGAATAAAAGTGTCGGCAATGACTTGAATTACTTTTTAACCAATATGTTCAATATTCTTGAGATTTAATTGTAAATGTGAGCTTGTCCAGTAAAAGTAAAATGATATATGAGTAAAACTTCGTCCAAATAGCAATGTTTCATTTACCACTGAGTGGATCATCCTAACCAAAATTGGCCTAGCTCAGGGGCGGGTCACTGCAATATATCCTCTCTCTGGTCGTTTTGAGTGTAAGAAAGTAAGTCACTTTTTTAGCAATATAGGCCGTTCGTTTTCTGAGCGTAGAAACTGACCGTAATGTTGTTTGTGAGAAACAGATCTGTTTGTGATACGTACATAATACAGGAGTGTTGTTCGGTACTTCTCTGCAGTGAGCATTAGATATTACTGCCGTGAACACCTTACGTATTAAAATACCATAATACTGCCTCTTCATACGCATTGGTGGTAGGTAATTCTTATAAGCAGGTCCTACACGTACACATCATCTGAACGAAATCGTTACACATTAGTCACTTTTTTGATGTGTTGATTTATAGACGCACGGCGTGCCGGACACTCGGTTCTGGCAGCAGCCCGGCCGCGTGGCTGAGAGTCGCCGGTGCTCCGGCCGCTCACCGCCTCCTCTCTTATGACAAGAATGCAGAGCGACAAGACGCGATCGTCTTTCACCGTAGACATTGCGTGCCTCAACATGAGGAATTTTGACGGTACCGTTCTATTGTTGAGGGATACTTGGACAATACCGTTGTATTAGCGAGCAATATTCTGACAATACAGTGTATTATTATGAGTTAGGTACTTCGTTAATAAAGTTCTATTATTGAAGGTACTTTGACAATATCGCTAGTGTTATGGGTTACATTTAGTACTAATTCTTAACAGCGGGGTACTTTGTAAATACCGTTCAATTATAGTGAGGAATTAATCATTTTAGTTTAGTTATTGTGGATTGCTTTTGAATGTCGTTAAATTGCAGCAAGTTACTTTTCAATGCGTTCCATTTGTTCGATTTTGTTTCGTTATTGTAAGTTAATATCGAAAGCCGTTCTATTACTGTGGGTTACTTCGACATTATATTTTTATTGGGTGGGGTAATCTGACAATCTCGCTGCGTTATTGTGAGTTTATCTCTCTTTCAATAATTGCAGGTTACTTCATCAAAACCGTATAATTTTTGTTGAGAAATCATCCAGCATTAAATTACGTTGGGCTACTTTGTGCATTATTGTGAGTTTATCTCACTTTCAATAATTGCAGGTTACTTCATCAAAACCGTATAATTTTTGTTGAGAAATCATCCAGCATTAAATTACGTTTTGCTACTTCGTACAGTATTGTTATCATGTAGGATATTCTGACAATACCCCTCATAAATGATGATTTTTAGACAGTACTCAGATTTCATGCTTGTTGAATATGAGGAACAATGTTAATGCTGTTTTCTTGGAAAAATTTCGCATGATCATGTGAAATTTTGGCCCATCATTCAGTTAAAGAACTTAGCTGAAAAGTATGATAATCCTCTCTTCCCCTCAACACGAGAGTCAACATTTTCACAAAAGAATCTAAACATTGTTTTCTTTCACCGCAATGTATACGGTATGAACTTGGCGCGGCATGTTCTGTATGTGTCTGCCCATGTAGTGAGAACGTCTAAACCAACCTGCCGAGGCACATGGTAAACGTCTGATCTTCAAGGCCCCTTGGAACGAGAGACCCGAAAATTACTGCGGTACGACTGGGGCGTGTAGAACCATGTGGGGCTCAAGAGATACTGACTGTTAGATAGGGAGGAGAGGCAGGGGGGATTGGCGGTGACCATTAGAAGAGTCACGAAGTTGCAAGACGACCTCCCGATGAGGCGGCGCTGGCGCTACCGTGTGGCTCCATGAGATGCCCAGGTGGCAGCTGCTACATGCCAAACGAGTGGGGAGTTCATGTATATGCTGAATTATAAAGGGGAAAATTGTAGGTATCCAGTTAAATTATTTTTATAAATTATATCATTCCAATGTTATAGCATAGAAGATATTTTCTTGTGTCAATTAGAGCAAAGAGACCATTTAATCCTCCTACTGCAATATTGCCATGGATTCAAACTTTGAAATTCTCCCCCTCTAAAGAAGGAGTTAATATTGATTTGTCGAGACCTACTTATCACAAGTCGTCTTTGTTTCACTGAAATTTGTCTCTTTGCCTTATCACTAATTGGCTTCTAGAATTCAACAGCTAGAATTATTTGAAGTGCGTGAAAAACTGTCTGACAACCAATGAGTGACACCATAGACAGGCAGAGTGTATCAATTTTAATAATCCTTAGACTGCACTGCAAGACATTGGTCTATCACAATAATTTTCTTTGGCTGAAGCTTCAATACTGGGCGTAGCCTCACTTCGCTGAGGCTGCCTTGGATATGAACGCCTTCAGTCTGGGTGACATTAATAGGCAAATTTAATATATTCCCTCATGAAAAGATCAAGATGTTTTTCTATTTTGCAAAATGACATTTCTAAAAATCTTATTGATTAATTCAGTCAAAAAATATGAATTAGTAACTTGCTTTCGGTAGTGACGTTTGAGCAAAATTGAAGATTTTTGGAATGTTGTATTCCATAAGTATAATTCGCTCACATTGCATAGAAGTCTCGACGTTACATGTAATTAATATGATGCCTAGAATTGTTGTGGAATGATAAATTATAAAATTTTTGTTCAATAATTTAATGATTTCTTCATTTACCTGGACTCGGAGATAACTCTCACACTCGATCCTATTTGTGATTCAAGGTTACGGTTTGTGCTCAGGAAAACGAAAAGCTCAAGCAAAAAGTAAACTTACGCGTCCTCATGGATAAGAAGTAAATACAAAGGTAATTTAATGATTATCGTGAGTCGTGACGCAAACCACATTTAGGCTCCTCAAATAATAATCACGGCTTTTAGCTTGTCATGCTTCGACCGCTTCATGTTTTGCAATCAGGTTGAAGTTTTGCATATCTGCAGGATCACAACGTTGCTTCATCAACGATTTGATGAAGCAACTTGCATAAAGTGTCAAATTACACAACCGTATTTTTCAACTAAGATATTGACCAGAAATGTGTGGGTTTTGGAAATACTGGAGTTATGCAGTGAGCACTCCTTTCTTAGATCTTCTCTGAGCTTCATCTTTTCAGGTTAAACGCGCGACTGGTTTGGCGGGAACGGGTTCGATTGACTTTTTTTGCAAGGTGTTAGCCTAACATTGGATGATCAAGCGCACTTTGTCCAGCTATTTTCAGAAAAGTGCCAGGCTTACCTTTTGAACACCTTACGTTGAACACCACCATGCCATAGATAAAGTAGAAATAGCTGTGCATTTTTCCGAATGTTAGTGAAAACAGAAAATCTACTCAATGAACGAAGAAATCTCTCCAATAGTCTATATAATTCAATATTGATTGTATTTAGCTAAATGAGTTTTCTAATTTGAATTATTAAGATCTACGAGGAGACAGGATGAAAATTTTTCTTCATTGAAAAGAAATCTGTAAAGTATCGCCCTAATTACGATGAGCTGAACGCGTGCGGCATAAAAATCGTACCCAAAGTATACTTGATTTTCATTAAGGTGTTTGCTGGGCTCAACTGGTCTACTGTGATCTGGAAAGGCTGTGGCAGGTATGTGTGTCCTCTATACTCTTTCACTGCCTCGAGTCTTCTTGAAGTTCAAGTCCCCCTTTCACTCCCCTGCTTCCCCAGCTCTTTGGTGAACCCTTCACTGGCGAAGCTAGCATAGCCATACCCTTCAGCGCTTGCTCGGTAGCAAAAAGCGTCACGGAATCTCTAACCAAATCTGGGCACAGGGCACCGTCGACCGCACGTCGAAACAACGCCTAACTTTTGAGACGAGCAACCTAACCTCACATCACTGGCCACGAGCGCGGCTGTCTCGTAGGCGTGAAGGCTTTACGAAAGTGCACTTATGACTTGAAGCATAGCAGCGTTATCGGTGATTTAAAGCGCAGTTTGACCGATGGTCGGCGCTAGGAGATGAAGCTGCGGATAGCCAGTGTCGAGGGATCCTGTTCTAGGTTAATCTGCCCTTGCTCTTGGACAGGGCAGCCGTAGCAGCGGTCTCGTGATTGGCGGTGTTGTTGCAGTAGCTTCGGGCGACTCCACTAGCTTGCGAGATATTCCTACGTACCTGCTGCTGCTCCAGCTTCAACACACATTCACGCTTCTCTCCGTGCTGCTCCTTCTCTAGTACACATTCATGCTCCTGTCCATGCATGCTGCTCCAGCTTCAACCAAGATTCACGCTCCTTTCGCTACTGTTTCACCTTCAACTCAAATTCACGCTCCTCTTTTGCTGTAATGAGAACCATTTTCAGTCACATGGCATCCCTTTCTAAAACTTTATAGAAATCTCTAATTCTGAACCAACGGCTTTTTGGCACTCTTGGACCAGAAATTTGATAATTTGAAAGTTGCGCACAATAATTTCTAGTCAAAGATTACTGTATCAAATCTCCCTTTAAATTTATTTTATGTACACGAGCAAGCAAGAATTCGATTTTGATCGCCTGCTGCGATCGCTGTGTGAATAATGCTAATTACGTTTGCCTATGCGTACAGCATTTTTGAAATTATATTATAACCAACGTTGAGTTAGTAACTCTGTCTAAACTCTAAGACAATCTCCTGTCAACATGCAAAGCTCCGGCTAGAAAATTTGTGGCTATAAAAATTTCACCACCAGCTCGCACCAAAACTCTGCTCTAATCACCCCTGTTGTCCATCATCCTCGATTGCTCTTGAAACAGTAGACCTTGAAGGCAAGTAAGTCATGTCCAGAATATTTCCAGGAACGCGACTACCAGCGACAGCGAGGTAGCGTTTTGGACAATTAAGAAATAAATTTTCATTGTACACTGAAGGCAAAAATCCAAAACGTTATTTCCAAACCGATGCAAAAATTGCTTAAATTTATTATAACCCACTTTAGATCGAATTGTGATCGGTTTTGTGTTGTACGAATAGAATTTTTTGCGGGGAGAATTGAGTAAGTTAGTTAGGTTATTGCAATTTTATCATTTCCTGTTCATCAGAATCCGAGTTCAGGGTGCGATTCTGGCAAAAATCGACTTTCAACGAGATATCATGCGGTGGTCAACAGTCTTTTTCAAATGGGAATTTTGGAAGTCCTATGGGTAATGAAAAGTAACTGCATTAGAATGACAATTCATTTAAAATGAAATAATATGCACCACAGATTATTTCAATGACCTTGATAAGAATAATACATCTATAATGTTTTTCTGAATCAAGCAGCCAGAATCCACTGCGTGTTGTGAAAAGTCTCGGCGTGTTGCATTCAGAAAACTCAAGATGTGTTATTGATCGAGGGTTACGAACAGAAGAGCTTAGCTTCGTTTCAAAGCCATCTGAAACCTAGAGGAAATTGTGACAAGTGATGTCACCAATGGCAGCTGTTAATGCTATCGCTGAAGAGAGCTAGATCGTTGACCTCGGTCTAGCTATACCGCTGTGAATTTCATGGCCCAAGCGAAGAGCCTTCAATAGGATATCTTGTAGCAGTAACTAATAACTATCTCAAACTAACGCACCGAGTACCAGGTTAGTGAATTGTGAAGGTCCCTTTTAAAGTGAGACGGGCTTTATGAGTCCTGCCATAAATGTGTAACGACCTGATACAAAATATTTTGTTTTTCTTTTACTCGCATCCAATGTGTGGATCCTACTGGGTGTGGAATTTAGAAAATGCATTAAATCCCTTAGAAATCAAGAGAATTAGATTGGCTCAAAGCCTGATCCAGACGTTAGGAATTTTGTGCAACATAGTATTTTAGTTTCCATCCGTTAAATTTCCGCAACCGTTACATAAACCTTTCCGACATATCCATAATCATGAACAGAATTTAACACGGGCATGCAGAGCCTCTAACCATTAGTTGAGAGTAAATGGCCCCTGATCGAGTAGTGAATGGACATACGGCCGGGCTACAAAGACCGAAACTATACATTATACAAAAGCATCTACATCACACGCCTTTTTGATTTGTTCACAGATTCACCATAACGCAAATGGATGGACGCCTCCGGACACACAGGCGGCTTCACATGCATGGTCACTACCTCTAACACCACCTGTTTCTGTTAGGTCCATGTACCTATATTTCAGCCAGTGTAATAACCAGCTTCTTTGATGCAAGATGATGCGTGCTAATTGCCATACAAATTCAATGGTGAGGTCAAAAAAGAAGTGACTTCAACGCCCGCAGAATTTTTTGTGGACGTTTGTTTAGCCTTTCAAAGTGTTTGAAAAGGATGAAGAAAAAATGGTCTCGGTCACGTCACGCGTGTCAGAGCACTTTTAGCGAGTGGCGGCCGGAATTAATGGTCATGCAGGGAATTAATGGATAAATGCGTTGCCCCCATTTTACAATTAATTCCTTGATGTCTCCAAATGACAGGAAATGAAAGAGTTTTCGATTGTAGAAGTCGATCGAAAGTAGGCTTGATTTGAGCTTCAACTCCTCCCATGTTCACGTGTCATATTGCACGAGGTTTAGCATCTAACACAAACGTCATTCTAGGAAAAAATAAATTCATACATGTAATTCAAAAATGTCCTACGTAAACATGTGCTACAGAAGATAAATTTACTTATTACAAATATATTTTATAGATTAGTGCTAACCTACAATGACTACTAAATGTTAATAAACCTAATGTCACATGCACCATGGAGCTGCAACGATTGCAGTAACAAGTTTTCCGCTCCAGGAAGTCAGTGACCAGGACCTAAAATCGATTAATGTATTCTACATCTGCATTAAGTGCTGCATTTACGTTCAAACTATTAATCTTCCACCCTCCATACGCACCAGATATGGAATGATGAGCAGTTGACGATTTAGAATAGGAATAATTCTATCATTCTTCGTCATGTAAGGTGAGGAATAGGCTGCTGATCTACAACTCCATCGCTATAGTAACATACACTCGCAAAGCAATAAAAAAATAATCACATTAGAATAGCGAAAGGTCAGCGCGAATGTATTAATGCTGTCACTTGCATTTAGCATATGTCGTTTGGAAACTTTTGTCCATGCTTCAGTACGCAATGAATCCGTCTCGGTTGCTGGAGCTGAACGGTGCTGGAGCTATAGCCCCACTACACGGGATGACCGCTCGTTCACGCTTGATGAAAGTAGATGTGCTTATAAGTCGGCCGACATTTTTAAAAAACATTATTGTATCCTTTTGGGAATGTTTTAGGTGAGGATGGCATTCAGCATACATTTTTTTATGGCATATGTATGTATTCACACTAATATCAGACATCGGAGACTTGAAAATCGGCTTATTAGAATAGTTTAAAGTCGGCTTATTATGAAATATTTATCGAACATTTTTCAAAAGGTTTTCACTTGATTCTTTAAAAAAAACTATTTGATTTTGCGGTTTGTTATCGTTGCCGTTGTATTATTCAAAAAAGATATTTTTTTGTCAATATACAACTACTCTGAAATGGTGTCCATCTGTGTTAACAATATAAATTGAGTTCGCTGTAGAAACTGCATGCGTGATGTTATACATTCCTGACAATTCTAAAATTGACTGCATGTTTGCCACAAGAATTGATAGCTTTGTTGTACGTTGCCAATAAATGTAAAGTATTACTACGCAATCAGTCCCTCGCTGCGTGGTCCTGAATACAGAACGTTCATTACATTGTTCATTTAGAATCACATTTAAACTTCCCATCAAATTTATTTTAATTTCCAGATTGAGCACGATAATTAGCATAATTATAAACTTGCAAAAATCATAAAAATTTTGATAAATTATGAAATTATATTAAAGCCATTTGATTTTTATTATATTGATGTACAGGGAAGTGTACACTATGTATACTGCACATATGCACACTCCGTTGTCGTCAAGGCAATCAGTTTTTGTTGAGATAGAAGCTTTTGGTGAATTATTAGAGCGATTCATCTACTACAGCCAAATTTGATTCTTAATTGTGACACTTATTCAAAACTACTTTTGAATTCAACAGATAAGATCGAATTTGCCAGTTTGCGTGATCACTTTCATTTGAACGAACAAATCGCTGTTAACCGAGTGTTCTGAGAGTTTTGTACAGCCAAAAGTAAAGTCTTTGCGCAGTTAATTGATTGCAGCAACTTACAGCTCAAAATACACTGTTAATGAAACTTCTTTTGGGATTTCTCTTAGATGCACGCGTGTACTTGCTTCATGAATTAGAGACAAGGTTTGGAGCTCCGTATAGCCGGCTGCTGCTGACTTAAGAAGTCGCGTGACTGTTGCTCGATCAGTTTCGTGTGTCATGGATGCCATTGACCATGTATGTCACGTTCCTGGCCTATATGTACACGGCCATAACTGCTACACGCTCCTCTTCATGATGAAGGTCCACAAAATCTCTGCCTGCCCGTTGTGTTCGCATTTTTTATTCGGTACCTGATGATAATTGTAAACTCGCTTAGTGAATTTTGATCAAACTTTTTGTGATGTTCGCTCCTATTGTTATTCGCTGAAGAACATATTATTTATTGTTAGTAATGTCGTGATTGTAGAAAAACCGGGTCTTATGAAGGGGAATTTGCTGTGATATTTGTGGCAGGACTTTTTTGGATGCCTAGGAAGAAACTAGCCGGATCATTGACTGATACAAACGAACATGATTTCAGTTGGTTAAACTTTTCATAGTTTTTGTGAGAGTTTTGTGCCGCCAAAAGTAAAGTCTTTGCGCAGTTAATTAATTGCAGCAAATTACAGCTCAAAATATACGTATATACGTAACACATATTATCGGTAGTTTAAGACTCCTCTCTGTTTTTTACCCGTCTACATCAACAATTTTGAGTATCAATTGACGACTGCTCATTCTTCGTCAAGGACCTGGTATTTTTCAGAGAATTTCTTGCCCGCAAATAAAATTGCGTCACTTAATGCTCATTTCGAATTGGTATGAAAGACAGCATTGTCTGATCCGAATAGCATATTATTCTGGTCGGCGCCGTAAAAATAAGTACAAGTTTATTGCTGGCTACTAGCGGCATTGTCGGTGATTAACAATTAATGTCTCCAGCAATAGCTAATGTTAAAAATTGAAGATTGTAGTGACGAAGATTGGCAACTAGTGTCCCTGGCAGTTGAATATTGCCATTGATTGGCAGTTCTGTCAGAGATTGTTAATCATAACAGTAAGGATTGTCGATCTTAACAGTCTGACAATTTTATCGTTGCAACTCTCATTGTAAAGTATGAAACTTAATTGTGCAGTTTATTTATGGTCCCTGAATTATTTAAGAATTATGATCTTCAGATGATGCTCTGCTGATTCTATGCGAAGACATAAGCCCAGTGCCAGTGCAACCATCAGCATTTTAAAGCGAAATTTTATTTAAAGCTTCAGAAGAGAACATTATTGAAAAGAAATGATTCCCGAGCAACACTGCATGTTGTTTCCATTGGACTTGATCTTTCATACATCTCCCATACAATGTAAACCTCGGCGCTGCAGTGGTGCATCAGTGCATAATCAGTGCAGTTGCAGAAAGCCGAAAGTTATGTTGGGTGAAGAATCCCTCATGACACGGTGCAGTGGTGCATCAGTGCATAATCAGTGCAGTTGCAGAAAGCCGAAAGTTATGTTGGGTGAAGAATCCCTCTCAGACTGGCAACAATATTGCTCCTCACATTGTTTCCCTCTGCATAAGTAAACGTATACGCATCTGAACTGGTGAGGCTGAGTATTGGGCATACGTGCGAGGCGCCCGCAGCGCAGCCGTGCGCCGAGTCGTCCAGTGTGTATACACTCGCCCGACTTTCCCCCTTCATTTGCTAGCTGAACTGAGTGCATGCCTCAGCCGGCGCATTGCATACATGCCCTTCGTTTACTCTAATTTGCCTATAGCCATGGCCAGGCACCTATCTTAAGTTCTAAATTAATCGACCTACTTATTTTCCTTATTTCCTTAATAAAAAAACATGATTGCAAAGCTATAAGATTACTTTCTGGTACTGAACCGGATGATCATTGTTCTACGGCCTTGTTCATTTCAATGAATTTGGAAAGAATCGTTGATTGAAACTCTTATTGATAGGGGAATTAATGTAAAACATAAAATATATAAAGTATATTTAACTGGTTTAAGGTATACTTGATGCATACTTTATTTAAAGAATAAAGAAAAAACTAAAATAAAAGAAAATATCGACTATCTATCTCTTCAACAACTGGTGTAACCGCATCTATTCATCCACACCACAAATCCATAAAATTACGTGAGCGTTAGTGAGGGTTATAATCGATCGTTGTCAATTCACAGTTTATTACCACCTCTGCCGATATTAAATTACAGAGCCTCACCTTTAATTTCAAAGATTATCGTTAAATATTTATTTATTAAAACCCAATAAAACAACATACATGCATGAAAATAGATTATAGTAATGAAGCTACGTGTTATTTATATAGTTTTTTTGGGTGCTATTTTTTATATTTTTGTCACTTCTTAGTCTCGTACGGAGTGTACATCAAACACCGCAACCTAACACTCGCCGCTGTTTGAGGACTCTCGTCGTCCAACATGGTTAATTAACAGTTCAGCGTAGCCAGAAATCCAGTACGGCCTAGTAGTGTCGACACTCCAGTACTCTCAGTAATTCCAGCAGGCCAGTATGACCCAAAAGCTCCAGCAGGCCAGTTCATCCCAGTAGCTCCAACAGGCCAGCTCCAACGGACCAGTAGCCAACCCAGCGCTGAGCAAGCTCAGTCCAGCAGCGTGAGGCGTGAGCCGTCCAGCCGCATTCCAGCGCCGCTCTACTCCCCCTCCGCCTCCCCCTGCGAGCCTCCTTCTCCCCGTCTGCGTATCCTCCCAGCTTGGCCTCCTGCGTGCCCTCTTTCCCTTCCTCTAGCGGGTTACTCTCCCCTCTGTCTCCGCGGTTTTTTTGTGCTAGTTTTCAACGCACCCCGATAAACATAGTTGTAGTATTAAAGTGCTTCTTGTTATCGCTGAAGCCAACAGAGCCGTCTTCAATTGTTCCCTACTTATGCCCAAAGACCCGTCTCTAGACCTACCCAATTCAAGCCTAAAGAGCCATACCAAGTTGTCCCCAGCCCGATTCCAAAAAGGCCTTCCCAAGTGTCCTACCGTCCGGGCACCAAAGGGCCGTCCCAATTAAGTGTTCTCCGCCAGAGGCCCTGTTAGCCGTCCCCAGGTGTACCCCGCTCGTGCCCAAAGAATCGTCCACAAGTTTCACTCTAT
This sequence comes from Hyalella azteca, assembly GCF_000764305.2. Classification (NCBI taxonomy): domain Eukaryota; kingdom Metazoa; phylum Arthropoda; class Malacostraca; order Amphipoda; family Hyalellidae; genus Hyalella; species Hyalella azteca. The sequence goes on along the minus strand of NW_025942808.1, from coordinate 36,853 downwards.
TACCTGGGAGTGCCATTGAAGAGGATTGCCGTGGTGCCGGCCCTGCTCCTGATCACGTATTGTGATCATCTCGTGATCATTTTTATCATTCTTCTCAGCCGTCGATGTAGAAATGTGACAGCGCGTGCGGTCATGCATCGCAAACACCGTGGCGTGGAAGACGTGCTCGCTGGCCCTCCTCAGACTCTTGCTTCGACATGGGGTAGTTTAGGCTGCGACATCAAATCTTTGAGGCGCTGACGTCAGGTCGTTAAAGCTGTGACATTGAGGCTTTAATTATATTTGTTAAGCTACAGAATAAGTCGTTGGGGCTGTTACATCAAGTCGTAGGAGCTATGACTTCATGCAGGTCGTTAGCTTTGTAATATCATATCTTGGGGGCTGTGAACAAACCAGTCGTTGAGGCTAGAACATTAAGTCAATGGAGCTATGATATAAAGCCGTTAGTGCTATCTCATAAAATCGTAGGAGTTGTGACAGCTAGGCGTTGAAGCTACAACAGTAAGGGCTCATGGTGCTTGGACATGAAGTAGTTGGGTCTGTAACGTCATATATTTTGGTCAGCGACCCCAAGTCTCTTTGGGGCCATAACATGACGTAGTTGGAGCTGTGACATCAAGTCATTGGAGGAATGCCATCAAGTCTTTCAGTAGTAAGCCACTCATCGCGGTGGATAATTAGGTTAGTCGCAGGGTCAAAAAAAAAAGGATATTTATGGATTCGAACAAGCAAAAGTGCAATTGTCGTTAACAGGTACGAGTACTGACGCAATGGCTTGAGCAAAAATCAAGTCTTTTTTTTACAACACTTCTCTTTCACTTCTCTTCTTGTTGTTTGTCTGCCACAAATCTTGTAATCAAAATTTAATACACTTCTACTTACCCAGTCGATCTGAAATTTTACACACTTGTGTAAAGTTGGAGACAATGCACGAATCGAATGTCAAAATAAATGATTAAAAAAAAACTCTTTTCAATATTAAAAAAATTGAAAAAATAATTTTGTCAGCTACAAATCTTATAACTGATATTTGACAAACTTTTATCTGTCTAATTGATCTGAAATTTGCACACTTGTGTGAAATCAGAGGCAATGCATGAATCAATTAACAGAATAAATAATTTTAAAAAATTTATATATTAATAAAATTTCATATATTAAAAAAATTGAAAATTAATTTTTTTAATATTCGAAAATTAAATGAGAAATTCATTGTACATTTGTAAGATTGGAGACACTGGATTCTTTGGAAGTGTTGTCTTTGAAAAGTAATTTTTAAACGTTTATTATTTATACTATGGATTAGTGATGCGGACGAACCGCGATTAGTGATGTGGGCGAACCGTGCTTAGTGATGTTGACGAATCGTGATTCGTGATGCGGATGTTTCGTGATGAGTGATGCCGACGAACCGTGATTCGTGATGCATCCGAACTGCGATTAGTGATATGGACGAATCGTGATGAGTGATGTGGACAAACCGTGATAAGTGAGGCGAACGAACCTGATGAGTGATGCATTCGAACTGTGATTAGTGATGTGGACGAACAGTGATGAGTGATGCAGACGAGCCGTGATGAGGATGCGGACGAACCTTAAATGTGTGAAGCGTACGAACCTCTGTGAATGCCAGGGACTCACCGTGATAAATAAAGCGAATGAGCCGCCAAGAGTGATGCACATGAGCTGTGATGAGTGAGGCAAAAACCCGTGGTGAGTAACGACAAAAAACATGATAATGAACTGGAGTGTGGTGAATTAGTGAGCCTAGAATCGCGAGACAGGGAGCCGAGCAGCTAGCCAATCAGGCGGTCTGATGACCAGCACGACACGCCCCTGTGTGGTGCCTTACTGCACCACTACTGCCTGAAGTGTGGTGCCTTACTGCACCATTACTGCCTGAAGTGTGGTGCCTTACTGCACCATTACTGCCTGAAGTGTGGTGCCTTACTGCACCATTACTGCCTCAAGTGTGGTGGCTTACTGCACCATTACTGCCTGAAGTGTGGTGCCTTACTGCACCACTACTGCCTCAAGTGTGGTG